>NW_013666939.1:85014-98990 GCF_000517525.1 Limulus polyphemus
AATTCAGGTGATAGTTGTGTCCATATTAGGGTCATTATGTGTTTTAAACATAATGTAGGTGATATTTGTGACCATATCAGGGTCATTATGTGTTTTAAACATAATTTAGGTGATAGTTGTGTCCATATGAGGGTTATTATGTGTTGTGTTTTAAACATAATTTAGGGGATAGTTGTCCATATGAGGGTCATTATGTGTTTCAAACATAATCTAGGTGATAGTTATTCATATGAGGATCATTATTTGTTTTAAACATAATTTAGGTGATAGTTATTCATATCAGGGTCATTATGTGTCTGAAACATAATTTAAGATGTTTAAAACACATAATGACCCTGATATGAATAACTATCACCCAATTATGTTTAAAACACGTTTCAGACACATAATGACCCTGATATGGACACAACTATCACCTAAATTATAATTTAGGTGATAGTTGTGTCCATATCAGGGTCGTTAAGTGTTTGAAACATAATCTAGGTGATATTTGTCCATATCAGGGTCATTATGTGTTTTAAACATAATTTAGGTGATAGTTGTGTCCATATCAGGGTCATTATGTGTTTTAAAGATAATTTAGGTGGTAGTTGTTCATATGAGGGTCATTGTGTGTTTTAAGCATAATTTAGGTTATAGTTGTCCATATGAGGGTCATTATGTGATTTAAGTATGTATCGTAAGTGTAGTTTAGATGCTACAGCTTTTTGGATGTTTGTGTAGGTGGTTGTTTTGTTACGATCTGTGTATCTTTTCAATGATCCTGTTCATATATTTTAGTGCAGAACGAGTTCAAGTTCTCTTGGTTTTACTCTTAAATTTCAATCCTTATTATATTTCTGAGTATGTTGATCTGTGTTTTTATGTTTGTGTCTCTTATGTTTATGTACAGTCTACGTTGTTCTTTAATCTTGTCGATTATACCTGTATGTGGTTTCCATGTGTTGTAGTGTTTGTATTTAGGTATTGCTATTTCTGTTGCTTTGGTAATACACACAGTTATTGTTTGAGAATCTATTTCAATATCAGACGGTCTTGAGGCACTTGCTATGAAAGAATATGGAAGCAGTTCGTCCAATAAAGTTATGTATTTTATCCAGTTTCCTTTGTTGTAACTATAATTTTGATTATGAATTGGTATATTACGATTGGGGGGGGGGCGAAATCGAAGACACACCATATTGAAAAATGAGCACTATCAATATCCTGTCCAACTTGAAAGTCTGAGCATTTCTGACTTAGTTCTTTTGAATTCATACATAGATCAAGTACATTACATGTATTGGTTGGTGAACCAAATAGATAATGGTAGAGGTTACGCCATATAAGTAAGGATACCTTCTGGCTACCCCGAGTCCACCAGGCAAGTTTAGCCCTGTTGTGGGATGAGTTCGCGGACACAAACAAACAATTTGAATTAATATAAGATAAACAAGGAACCTGTTAGAACAGTAAGTATTGAACACAATGACCTTGTTATGGAGTGTTTACGATTATATGTAATTAATTAATTTATCATTACAGTGTTAAATTTAATCAGTTACGCAGCTTCTATTCTTTAAATGATTGTTTTTGTTTTTGCTTCCTTTTCTGTAGCATATATATATATATATTCTCATTCTTAAGCAAAAAGAAAAAATCTAGCTACTGAGTATAATTTGTGTTTAATTCCGTATAATCGTATCTTTGAATATTTATCAAAAAACATATTGTATTTTAGATAAAAAAGTAACAATAACCAAAAATAGATATTTTGGGCTGGTAAAAGTTCATTTCAGAAGCTTATTTTAGTTATAAAAGTTATAAAGAGACGTTTACATTGACATATAAAATAATCCAATACAGTTGTCATGGTGCATGATTTCTTAAATTATGTCATAATCCCAAGAGAAACTGTTCTATATCTTACCAATGTCAATTGATGCATCTGTTATGGTGATAACAAAATCTGCTAGAACCTTTAGAAACAGTAGTCTGATGCATGTCTTGCTTGCCAAAGTTGCCTGCATAATCTGTAAAACAAAAAGGGAAGAAAAGTGACAAATATGGTAAAGGGTGCGTTTGTTTATGAACCTTGATTCTTCAGCTGTGAGCTGTTAACCCTCGTAACAAATAATCAACTGTAGATGGCTGTAAAACCAAGCGCACTAACTTCTGAGTAGCTTGCATGACTAACCCCCTCGTGAAGAACAGAGTTGATCTCGGCTGTTTCAACCAGGGTGCCTTGAGGCACTATTTTATGTGCTTTACACATCAGAGTACACTGACTAGTCACCGTTAAAACATAGAAATCTTGTGTGGTTGAAGAGAAGATACTTTGAGACATCATCCTCTCGTTTTTAAAGGAAACTTGTGAATGGCCAGCGACATTTATATGATTTTTATAAGGAGAAGAAAGAGTAAGCTTGGAGTCGGAAAAAATGAATACTTTCATGTCAGTTGGAGTCACAATGTAGAGAACGTAAGAATGTTAAGAGGCTATATCTTCTCACGCCACCCCAGTGGACATACCTCTACAAATGAGAAGCTATACCGCGTAGTGCAAAATGTTTTTTATCTTCTTGTGTACTAAAATATAACAGGAATACAATTTCTAGGTTTAAGGCAAGTTAGAGCATTTTTATTTAGATGTCAGAAACAATATTCAAAATATTTCATCTAATGTTGCTAAATGATTCTGATGTAAATGTTTATATTTTCACTAGGCTACCATCAGACATCTATGACGTCTAATGTGAGACTTTAGAGATTTACATTTGATTACTACCATGTGTAAGAAATATATATTTATTTAGTACTATATCATGATGATATTATCGAATATTAACCTTCTAATTTCGATACTGGTCTAAACACACACACATATATATATATAAACAAACTTTAAAAATTATACATTTTTATTCCCTTTTTTGGCATTATAAAATTCGATTGATATTATAAGTGTTACATTTTATTGAATAACATAGAAGTTTACTGTTAGAGTAAAGTCATCAGATTATTTTCATTTAATCAACCGGCTCAAAACTGAGGTATTTGTGAATTTGTAAAGGTTTTGGAATTTCTCTTTCAAAAAATCAAGCATAATATATTTTGTCTTATTGTCAGTTGGAGCCACAATATAGAGAATGTAAAAATATTAAGAGGCTATATCGCAGGTGAGAGGCTGCTGCTCTTCTCACGCCACCCCAGTGAACATGCAAAACCCTAGAATTCATAAGTAGCTAACAGAAAGAAGAGAAAACTATATTTAGCTGTAGCAAGTGGCAGTTAAAAGTGGAAAACCATTTCAAAGATAGATAAATCACGTTGAAAGATAGTTAGCAATAGAAAACACATAGAAACGTTAATTGTAAAATCACAAGAAAATGTACGAAACGATAGTTGGCTCTGAAGAATACGCATAAAGAGCAGTTAAGAGCAGAGAATACGCAATATGTTATAGAAATCATACAAAACAAGGGTTTGCTAAGAAAAACATGAAGAACAGCATGTTGTACAGAGAGCTGTCATTTTGAAATATCTATAGTGTTAAAATGTATTACGGATATTCATTGTGTTATATGGCAAGTATAGGTATAATCGTTCCTCGGGTGTTTGTGATAGTTATCTACAAAGCTATTTCTGGAAATGTCTTGATGAAAGAGTTGTTATTTTAACTTAACCCCTCAAAACAATTATATATGAAATACAAGAACTGATCAACTTGAATGGTACTTTAAAAAGAACTGATCAACTTGAATGGTACTTTAAAAAGAACTGATCAATATTCAGATACACTCTGAATGATATTCGCCTTTCATATCAAAATATCCTCTTCATCAGCTTGCGTTATTGGAACAGTACAAGCAGGAGCAAGTGCTTCAAGAGTTTTCTTCAATTTTGTTTTCTCTCATGTTAGAACAGAAGATAATTAAATCCAACCCATTAAAGTACCATTCAACTTGATCAGTTCTTTTTAAAGTACCATTCAATTTGATCAGTTCTTTTTAAAGTACCATTCAAGTTGCATCCAGTCATGTCCTATGCACAATAACTGATTTTTCACTTTGATGAACAATGGCTGTTCGAAGACAATACTGTAATAATCTATCAAGCTTGTATTGTCCAAATTTGGTTTGACAATTATGACAGTGACCTCAGCAAACACAAAACTGAGCCTGTAGTATAAACTTGAAAGTTGCATCTGTCACAGTAATACTCTACTGACATCTTTCCCCCAATTGAAGACAATACTTATGAATGAATGGGCCACAATCGGATAAGACATCTTTTATACATAACATATTGTGGATTATAGGCTACGCTGGTTCTAAGCTATTATCATGGTGAAAAGTGATTCTATCAGGTATTTCACATATTTTTAAGATGAGTTGAGACTGTTAGCCTATTGCATTCATAGCTTACACAATGTATATTAAGCAGAATAAGACATATATTTTTAATAAATTGAAACAATTTCTATCATAAAATAATCTATATAACCAGAAGTTTTCACTTCATGCTTAAAAAAAGGCACAAACAAGTTATCAAACATTTTACAAGTTGATTTATTAGATAATCCATTCATATGATACAGAGAGCTGTTTAAAACATATGGTAACAAACTGCAAATATAATCCCCTTGTTCATGACCATTCTTGTGGCCTATGACGAAACAGATGAAAAAATCTGATCCTTTTGTTGCAATTTAGTTCATATGGGATGTTTTGAAAGTGCAGATGGCATTAAAATTTATTTTCCTTGAAGAGTTGCATTGTAGGACTTTCCAAAAGGAAATTCTACTTGAAATGGCAAACATGGTTCCAATAGGGTATAAGCAGGTTATCCAATGACCCACTATCAGTCGTACACCAGAGGCAATGGAGAAAGTTAAACAACTTATAACTGGAAGTAACTCAGGAATACAGTGTTTGATTGCAGCTAAAGTAAGAACCTCTCATTGGAATTGTAAACGACATAACTCAAATCAGTTTAAGACTACAAAAGTTGTGTTCAGAAGCTTCTCTCAAAGCACATAGCTGAATTGTATTTGTATTTATGGTAAAGCTACTAAAACTATCTGCTGCCGCCCTTAATTTTGAGCCACTGACCAAAGGTAAGGCAACCATACAGCAACACCATACCACTCATTATCTACGCTAAGGGTTTGAATATTAATTTTGTAAACACACCTACAGCGTAAAGCGGAGGAGAATATTTTGTGATATAATTCGAACCCAGCTCACCATCTCCAAAATCCAGAGTTCTACCGCAGGGCCAACTCCTCACCTTAATTGAATAGAGGATAATTGTTGAATACCATATATAATCAGTATGTAGCATGTGACAGATTGAAGTATGTCGTCATATTAGACGAAGCATATGTCTACTTTAGTGTCTAAAAGTCTGAAAGGTTTATTATCATCCGAGAGACTTGACAAGTATGTTGTAGAATGGGATTGCTTGAACCCCATGAGACTCGGCAGATATGTTGTGGAATGGGATTGCTTGAGCACTGGGAAACATTTGTGGAACAGGATGGCTTGAACACCAGGAGACTTGACAGGTATGTGGTGGAATGGTATTGCTGAACATCAGGAGAATTGACAGGTATGTTGTGGAATGGGATTGCTTGAGCACTCTGAGACTCGGCAGATGTGTTGTGGAATGGGATTGCTTGAGCACTGGGAAACATTTGTGGAACAGGATGGCTTGAACACCAGGAGACTTGACAGGTATGTGGTGGAATGGGATTGCTGAACATCAGGAGAATTGACAAGTATGTTGTGGAACGGGATTGCTTTATTCCATGAATATTTTTTCATGAATATAGTCGTTCATTTTGAGACTGACTGAACGTTTTTGAACTTCTGGCTTGTGGGTCTTTCTCAGTTTATAATTATTGTTTATTACGTTGTTAGTGGTACCAAGGGATATGTACGATTTTATTGCTATGGCTATTGAGTAACACGATTTTCTTTCATAACCAAAACCTCCAGTTTGCAGGTGAGGGTGTTTCTCTAGACTTACTTGAAGTGTGATTTTGGAGTTTATTGTCGTGCAAGACTGGGAAATGATTTTCCAAAACGTTTTGTTATTTGACTCTACATCGTTTAACAGCCTCACTGTATAAACATTTCTCTTCGGAAAGGCTTTTAATACCATTCCACCACAATTCTATCCATGGCAGCATTTCACTATCGAATAATCGGAAGTTCATCGCGAACCAATCACATATATATTAAACATATCGCTATGGCTTGCATCTGCGGCAACATATGCAAATCGTCCTTATGAAGCGAGAATATAGGTAACCACGTTGTTTAAATCACCTTTCTTATGTAATGTACAAGTAACTGCGTCACTCCATAGTCTGGGAGGGTCTGCCATGACTTGGTGATAAGGGCGCTCGATTCGTAATCTGCGGGTCTCGGACTAGAATCCCTTCACCAAGCATGCTAGCTCTTTCAGTTGTGGGGAGCGACATAATGTCACGGACAGTCCATTGTTTCGTTGTTAAAGAGTAGCCCAACTGTTGGCAATGGGTAATGTTGACTAGCTGTCTTTCTTTTAGTCTGTCATTTATAAATTATGAACATATGTGGCAAATAGCCCTCGAGTACCTTTGCGCATAATATTTGGGAAGTTGTTTACTGTTTATTATTAAATGACAAATTTATTTTTTAAAATCAAATCATATTTTGATTTTAACGTCTCATATGTAATTTCGTCACAGTCTAAATCTTCTCTGTTCGTATATTCTTCATACACTAGCAGAGACCCGCAAAACATTTGCGATTAAATTAGAATCTTTATTGCAACAGTACGTCTTTGAAATACAGGAATTCTAGAATAATACAAAAGTATTCTAATCGCAGACATCGAAATCTGTAAGTCCATTTGTCTTAGGCCTAACGTTAGTTAAGTCTTTATTAAGTACGGCCTGCAGTCGCTGAAGAGATAAATTGACATTGTAACTTCTTTACATTGTAACTTCTATTTTGTTTTAGTTTAGTTGGGGCTAAACTTTACCGTACTTAATTCTATCAATAAACAAACTTATAATGTTATTCTACGACCTAACGTTGGACCTTCTTAAAACTTTTTATAAGCTTTTAATACGTTTATTCTACAAAATGTTTACTAAAGTATATTTACTTCTACGTTTTGTTTACATCCGTTAAAGTGTATGCACATGCGCATTTGGATAATAAGTTGCGCACGCATTTTGAGGAAAGACAAAATAATAGATTTTTGAACATATTGTTATCTTGTTGAGTTATTTTAAAATATCATATTTTGATTGTTTCACAAACATATTTTGGAGAATTTATCTGTAATGTAGACTGAAGTTTACTTATGGTATTGTCCCGACCGGTTAGTATACTGGACTGTGGATTCAATGTTTGCGTCCTGTATTTTGAAGCCGTAGATGTATTATAAAAGTAGCATTCAAATCCCACAATTTGATTGTAGTAGTTTACGAATTAGCTATGAATGGTGTTGACTACATACTTCAACTTTAGTCTATCACTTCAGAATTAGGGATAGCCCTCATATCACTTTAGGTGAGATTCCGCAAGCAACTGCCTCAATATATGTGTGTGTGCGAATTTTAGCGAGACATAAAACAAGAACAAACTACGTTAGCGTTTGATCTACGAAGTTTAGTTTTAAAGAATAATATAATATTAAATTTAAAATTATGCATAATTTATATACATTATTGACCAATTCTTTTTCCTTTTTTTTAATAAACAAAAATTTATCCTGATGTTCTGCCAAAGTTTTTCTTTTTAGTGCACTTTCCAGTACGTTATCGTGGTAAAATGTGGTCCAATCCAATATTGGCTAGTCACTGTGTATGAGATTTTTAATTAAATATTTAACTGAGCTAAGATTTTTTTAAACTTTTGTGTATGTTCACATTTTTTATTCTATTTACTACTTGTAAATCTATGGCGGAAACTTTGCGAATGGATTGAATTTTTTGTTTGAGAAGTGAAGCAACTCTGTCTGACTTTATATTTTTAAACTTGTGTATAAACAATCTCAGAAAAGCACGAAGATCCTTAAATCGGTTAGTCACTGACCTGCTCTAATAAAACCTGACATTTTCAAAAAATCCACGATTTTTTATTACAACCAAAGCCTTTTTCGATATGTACAACTACGATTCTAAAATCTAACAAGTAAAAGTTTTATTTCTTTTAATAACAACACCTGTATATCTATAGAGATGTTGTAATAACAACACCTGTATATCTATAGAGATGCTGCTTGAAACACAAATTTTTCAGTAATTTTATCGAAATGTTAGGAGAAGAAACACTGATGATTCCTGTAGGTTGAGGATTTTGTTCAAGTTATTCTTGTTACTTCTGTAGTACACGTTCCAGGTGTTGAATGTTAATAGTCATAAGAGCTTCTAAAGTTATGCTAATTACCTGAATTTGAATTCTTTCTTAAGTATTGTAGATCACAGAAGTTGAGTTGTTTGGATTCCAACTATAAGTCTTTTCTTGGGTTGAACTGTTGAGTTTGATATGGCATTAACATTTTCTTTTACAGGTATACTAAGCCTGAATATATTGAATCCTCGAGAGTGAAAAACTTCGTCCTAACTTATGCTTCAGTTGTGCGTGAAATGGTTAACTACTCTTACTGTGAGTGGAATTCTCCAGAATACTGAAAGTTTGTTTACTTGGTAGCAAACTGTGACTATAAATATACGTCTCAGCGTGAGAAGGTATACTAGATACACTGCAGTGGATAATTTCATATTGATTTAAGCCAACTGCTGAGATATGACCGAAACTAGAAGATAATATGTATCATAAGAATAGTGCTTTCTATGTAATTATATGACGCATGTACGAAATCTAGTAATAAACATTTTTATGCCAAGCTCAGTCATCAAGTTTGTTACCAGAGCTTAATAATTCAACATCAATATTATTTAATATTACATTTGTCTCATTTCAAGGTAATAGTAAAGTTCTAACAGTTCTCACTTGTTTAATCGATTATAACAACTTCTTAGTTTACAATGTGCATGTATAATGTAGATGATACCAAATGATAAAAGTACAAACTACTATCTTCTAAAAATATGGCCAGGTGTGGCCTAATGGTTAACAAGGGTTCAGGGTTCGAGACGTGATGCTACCGCACAAGTTCCACATTTTAAACTATAACCGCGTTGCAAAAGCAGGAGGAAACCCCGTTATTAAAAAAGTCAGACAAATTTCTTGTAGCTGTCTGACTTCCCTATGTCTCGTCAATAGTCCAAATTTAAAGATGGCCATTGGAGTCTCTAATTTGGTCGTTTAACCCAGGTGCACATGATATTAAAAATTCCTATATCCTTCAAAACGAGGTCGTACTCACAACATTGAAACTGTTGATATTATCAACACGCATAAGGTAGAATAATATTTATTAACAACTTAGTAGAAGTTTAAATGTATATGCCATCTTTACATTAGTTAGACTCTTACATTTTATAACCTTCCTAAAAAACTGTGAGTTTCTGAAAATAACTTTGTATTGTTATAGGGAAAAAAATCGTATCAAATCGAAGTGAAAAGAAAACAGTTCTATTTGTATATTTTGTTTTGTTTTTACACCAAGTGATAAGACATGCTCAAAATTTCAACGAGAGACATTAAGATAAATGGCATGAATAGGAAAATAGTTAGTCATTTTCTTCCTAGAATTCCCATATGTGAGTAAACTTGGCTGTTAATTAGAAAATATAATTCATTAAATATCCAATAAGTAATAGGAGAACAAATAACGTATTGTACGTGAAAACACTGAGAACTTCTTCTATGTATTTTTATGTTTTTAAATGCTTTATTATGATGTATGAGCAGATCTGGAAACAAGTTTCACACACACACAAATACAACTGAACATTAGCCTCAGGACAATTTTATGCGGATCTTATGTTACCTTTACTGTATTAAAATTTTTATATAATGCACCCTGTGTTTTAAACGCAAATTTGAAATTAAACTGAAAATAGGTCATATGATTTGATTTGATTAATTTTTAGGCTCAAAAATGTGCAAAAAAAAAGGGTAAAATAGTAAATAAACGAGGATTTCATTACCATATGTAAAGAAATACATGATAACTCAGTACAGCATTCTTTTGTTGAATGAAAAATGAGTTAAATTCACCATTATCACAAAATATTATGAACAATTTATACATCCGCCATTTTATGGAGGTTGTCAAATCTTAGTTTATTCAAAATTTTAACTGGCAAAAGGATACTAGTAACTACGAAACAAAACTTCATCTAAGAACAGCACGATTAGTTCAATGTTAGATTACATCAGCTAAGCTATAGATTAAAACAGAGAAATCACTAAGTGGAATGAATAGAAAACATCACGGTACACAGCTCAGCTATGTTGCAAAACAAAGATACACACAACAAAAAGTTAATTTAAAACGTCGACATTACTTCGTTGAGCATGACATATGACATCAAGACATGGTCTTCTAAACGTATAAAATATAGATCAAGTAAATCTGTGTTTAGTTTGCATGTTTTCTACCTGTTACGAAGTTATTTGATATATATTTTTTTGCATCGACTTATAGCAGAGTTTGAAACTCTTCGAGATGACAGTAAAATAAACTTCGGCACCTTCGAGATAGAACTGAGATCCCTGGTGCTTCAAATATTGCAAATAGTTGTCCAACTGTTCGCAGCACTGTGCTTCAAAGATTGCAAGTAGTTGTCAACTGTTCGCAGCACTGTAAAGTAAGCAATATAACAATTAATGTAAAGATTATGGTTACAAAATATATCTGAGTTCGTCTAACTTCATGTTTAATCTTTTGAGGATAGAATGAGACACTCTGTAGTGTTATGAAATTATATAACTGACAAATAAAGAAGTTACCGGTCGTGCAAATTTTAAAGTTATCTATTTTCATGTGTTATATTTTTGATATTTTTGTAAAGGATTTATGATATAGCTCTACCATTTAACGTAATTTTTTTGCAGGAAAATGTTCATTCATTTTCAGTATTTTCTATTGTAGCATTTATTACTGCGTTTTGTTGTTAAAACATACAACAGAGCAAATCACTGAAGGCAATATAAATTAGCTTATATTACTTAGAATAATAGCCTTGGTATTGTAGACACCGTTCATTATCAGCTTCTCCATGTGCTCTAGTTCTCACGTTACATCCAACTAAACTGTTTGGTAATGATACCTGAAAACTGGACTTTTACGGCTTTTCAGATCAATTGCTCTTTTTTTTCTTATCCTTGACAACGGATGAAACATAATTACACAGTTCTTGTGTAGACAGAGATCTCGAAAGTTCTATCATGAATATACTAGAATCCGCTTTGCAAACACAATCCTCAGAGCGTCTGTAGCTCTACAAGATAAACACCGGTTTTTGCACATAATCATATTATTTTTTTGTTTCTTCCTTTCTTTTTAATCAAACCAGCCACTCTGTAAAATCTTCAGGACAAATCGTTCTTCATCTTTACTTGGCAATAACAAGTAATACTCTAAGGTATATTGTTGGAAGAATATTAGTACGTGACTATGTATACGTGTTTCTATACAATAATAAAAATAAATACTCAATATCCCACATTTTTGTTCCTTTTCATTATCATTCATGACGGAATTAAGTTGAACTACTGTGGGGAAGATTTCGAGTTTTGTCTACAGATTCAGCTACTTGTATATTTTTTCTACTTAGTGATAGGCTGTAACTAGAGATTGGAGAGAAATCCCCCAATGAACAAGTTACGAGACTATATTGGAGAAATCTTAAATGGAATATTTTACGAATCTGATTAACAACAAGAAACCAAGTCTCCCAACTACATCTACACCATCAAAGAAATACTACGAGGATAAAGAAGGGGTAAAAGCAAACGGTATTTCATACAATGAAACAAGATTCTGACAAATTTAATAGTTGAATCCCTCAAGTATATCTGGTACATATTATTTATCTGTAATAATTCATTGAACTATTTTAACACAAACACTCTGACAAATTATGTCACTCATCTTCCTAGACTTATCGATCTTTAAGGTTCGTGGGAAGTAGTCTTAGCTGGCATAATGTACAGGATGGATTTCCTACTTTTTTAGGCCTTAGTCTTCTGATTTGATCAAATATATTAGACCAGATCTTTACAATGAACCTGAAGATTTAATTAGAATCTTAAACTAAGTAGAAAAATCACTTCCTAAACCCGACAAAGAACCTATATCTATTTAATTAGAATCTTAAACCAAGTTGAAGAATCACTTCCTAAACCCGACAAAGAATCTATATCTATTTTAATTAGAATCTTAAACCAAGTTGAAGAATCACTTCCTAAACCCGACAAAGAATCTGGGTTTAGGAAGTGATTCTTCAACTTGGTTTAAGATTCTAATTAAATAGATAAGAATCTTTATCTATTTTAATTAGAATCTTATACCAAGTTGAAGAATCACTTCCTAAACCCGACAAAGAATCTATATCTATTTAATTAGAATCTTAAACCAAATAAGAGAATCACTTCCTAAACCCGACAAAGAACCTATGTCTATTTAATTAGAATCTTAAACCAAGTTGAAGAATCACTTCCTAAGCCCGACAAAGAACCTATGTCTATTTAATTAGAATCTTAAACCAAGTTGAAGAATCACTTCCTAAACCCGACAAAGAACCTATATCTATTTAATTAGCTTCAGGTAAAAGCAAATATTGTTAAACCATATGGAACTATGCTAGAGAGGTCAAAATCAGCTCATCTGTCATTCTGGCATATGCTAAAGCATTTCACAAAGGAACAGCTAAATATCCTTTGAATTATATAGAATATATTTGGTTGTTTGTTTTCTTGTTAAGTGCAAAGCTACACAATGAGCTATCTGTTTTGTGCTCATCACGGGTATCGAAACCCCGTTGTTAGCATTATAAGCCTTCAGACTTACCGATGAGCTACCAGGAGGAGCATATAGTACAGTCTTGGCCAAAATTTTTGCATACTGGTCTATGTTGATGTTATTGTCTAAATGCACGGAGTATTTATTGAGTAAATGCCGAGTAGTATGATTGGACAAACATGTATGAGTTGTTATTTTCGTCTGTTTGTTTTGAGCATTTGTTCGTCAAAACACGCCTATACACCTGTTTTATATAAAAGGGTGTTTTTTTGGTATAATCTTTTTTCAAGATTAATACTTTGTTCAGACAGTTTCTCTGTACTTGGTGTACAGTCATGCCTCGTCACGTGCTAGAAGTTATCGGGCGTCAAACTATTTGAATATCCAGAAATAGGTATGAAGTAAATGGACATTGCCAGTACAGTAGAGTATCCCCAGTATACTAGAATCCTGGAACGTCATCGGACTACAGAAAACATTGTTCCAGGAAAGTCTACTGGAACACGCCGAAACATTACTGCCCGAGACTACTGTGTTTTGATCAGGTTAACACGTCAAGATTGAAAGAAGTCTTGCAACACATTATGGCAGGAATGGCATGAGCATCTTCATTCCAGGGTATCCAGAAGAACAGTGAATAGGAGACTGAAGCAAGGTTATTTTGCAAGAAGAGCTATCTGCAAACCAATGTTAACCATGACACACCACTGTCACTGTGTTACTTTGGCAAGACAGCATGTTAACTTACAGTTAGGACGCTGGCAATATGTCATATTTTTCAGACGAGTCATGTTTCTGGCTTGTTAAAGCTGATGGTAGGATTCGTGCTCATTGTTTGCCTGAAGATAAAACAGGAGGTGGTACAGTACATGTTTGGGCAGCTCTTCATCATGATGGAAAACACTGCTCTTCATCTCTTCCAAGGAAACATCAATGCCGCCTCCTACAGGCGTCACACGGAGACGATATTTCTGATATATGATAAGGCAATATTTGGCAATAGCGTTGTGTTCCATGATGACAATGCCACTGCCCACAGTGCACATATTGTACCGGAC
>NW_013666939.1:99944-102178 GCF_000517525.1 Limulus polyphemus
CATGGCCAGCAAAGTCTCCAGATTGTAATCCCATTGATAACTGTTGGGCAGAAGTGAGCCGGAAATTGCTAACCAAGACCTAAACTAGCTACTCTAGCTGCGTTGCAGCTCTTTCAAGTGACAAGCTGGGATGAAATCACGGTGGATCACATCAATAATCTCATCAACATCATATCTCGTCGCCTTGCAGAGTTTATTACAGTAAGAGGAGGACCTACCAAGTTTTAAATGTTTAATATGAACTGATATAAGGTTACAGACGCTATTTGTATCAATTTGGAGTTATTTTTAATCATTATATTTAAATTTATATAAATTTATATATTTATATTTAATCAAGATATTTTTTATGGCAAGCATGAAATTCAGAATGATTCCAAAGTTAAATAGATGCACTTTGAACTAATGTAGTGAAAATAATGTAGTCTCTAGCGTGATAGACTGATGTGTGTAATAATTCGTGCTTCTGGTAACTTTTCTAAAAACAATTCTGAATAATGAAAACGTGATTAAATCTTGTTTATTGAGGTTTGTTTTTTTACAAAATAGCATAAACTCAGTTTTAAAGCAATTTGATTAAGAGGCAAGTTAGGTTGACTAATATCATGCTAGAACAAGTATATGTATTACAAGTATTAAATTGGGCTGTAGGTCAGTATTTTATAAACAAGATGTTTTCGTAAATAGTATATTAGTATATCTTGGAATTTTGCATGAAACGTGAGTTTTATATAAGAAAATCACAAAACATTGATTTGTAGCTGATGATTTGTATAATTTTTAAGGAAAATGATAATTCATGTTACTGTAACAGTTTCAAAACCCACGTGAGAAAATATATGTTTTGAAATAGTTGAAGAATAATCATTTGATTTATAGCTAAAGGCCCTTTTACGATTATGATTGTCAACTGTTTTTTTGGTTATGTTCATTTTTGAAAAATGTATTTGATGCTTTGGGATACCAATAAGGTCAAATGATATAGTGTACATAAAGTGAAGTTTTGACAGACACAGAAGTAGTATTTCTGTTTTGTCGAAACGAATGTATTACTTGTTTTATCTTTAGATGAACAAAAGGGTCAAAGCTTTCTAATCTTGCCATCAGCTGGTATGCATCAGTAATATGTTGAAATAGCCTACATCATTTGTATATGTGTGACACATCGTATGATGGCAAATAGATAGCAGAAAAATGGAAAGAATATTACTTACATAGAGTGGTATATCATTTTTGAAAATTAGAGTTTATGGAGCTTTTAGTGCATATGTAAGTAGTTTCAATCACTAAGAAACAAGTTTTCGAAAAAGAATTGTGAACCTAATTACTGAGAGGTAAGATTTTATACACTTTTAATCCTTTAAACTTTAGCAATCAATTTAAAGTTAAATTTGAGATTTAAATAAGCATCCTTTTTAAGATGATAATTATAAAAGTATGTGAGGTAAATTATTGGCTATAATATTTGCCTCTTTCAAATACTGGATAACATGTATGATAAAACTGACATATGTAACAGTGTTATAATTGTTGTTCATTGAAATAAGGGTTTTACTTATGAAAGCAAAACAGCAGATGTGTTTAAATCGTACAGAGCTATACAAACATTACCCTTAGTTACACCAACCTCTTAAAGTAACATAATCCTCAGTAAGACCTTGTAATAATAACATCGTCTGCTTATAGAAGCAATGTCAGTCTTTGTAAAACATATGTTAGTGAAACTGTAAGCTTTTATGTTAAATTATTGCACAGAATTTAGATATATAAAGAAGCGTTTTCTTCAGGATGATTATTGTAAAATGTATGTTTTGCAAATCAATTACAGAAGCAAGAACTATGCTACAATACATTAAATGTGAAGTAAATTCAATATTTATAAAAACGAAACATTAGATGTAATAAAAAATTGTCAGCAGTAAGTTAAATGTGTTAATGACATACCTGCCTATAGACGAAAGATATAAACATAAGATGACACAATATAATCCTACATATGACTGTGTAAATAAAATATCATCCACCTTCGTAAAACACACGTAAGTATGCTGTCCAACAGATGTATAGTAGCGCCATCTGTCTTTGTAAAACACATACAATACGTCTAGTATTTTATTAAGTCATCAAGAAATTAATGTTGCGTTTTGGAAAACTTTCATTAGCCCCCCCCCCCCCATAAAACGTACATCACGTATAACAGTTAAACAAACCGCCTAAACGTCACAACGCTTCTG
>NW_013666939.1:102733-108153 GCF_000517525.1 Limulus polyphemus
CATCAGATTACCATATTTTTCGTTCTCTGCAATACCATCTTAATGGGAAAACGTATGCAAATGTGGATAGTGTTAAAGAGGATAGCGACATGTTTTATGCTTCAAAGCCAAGTGATTTGTTTAATCAGGGTATTAACAACCTGATTATAAGATGGAGAGTCATCATCGTTAAGAATGGAGACTATTTCATTTAATAAATGCTTTGTTTTGATATATAAGTTGTTCGGTTTTTTTATCTGGATAAAAAGCGATATTAATTTCTTGACAACCTAATACTTATTTCAGTATGTTAAATGTGATAGTAACATTATCCAGCTCTAGAAACAGCAAAAAGTATGTTATGCACATTAAATATAGAAGCAAAACTTTAGAACTAATGCACTGGTGAAATGTTTTAAACATAGAGCGACAGATAATTGTAAAAAATACGCCAGGCAAATAAGGTAAAATACTATTGATTAATCGATATCTATACAAACTAAGCTTTAATAGCATCATCTGCTTATAGAACCTTATTAACGCTATCCTCCTATAGAAACATATAATATATAAATGGGAAATATAAACATAAGTTGAGACATGTTGAAATCTGTATGCAGTCCTATTCACCTACATAAGCACCTTTTACTTTTGTAAAACATACACACAATACATCTAGTAAGAACACCCACCTACAGAAATGTTATCAGCCTTTGTAAAACATATGCATGTGAAAATTGTAAAGTAACATGTGTAAAATTAAATGTTTTGTAAAGAACAATAAAAATCATAGTTATATAGAGAGAGGAATAGCATATTTAATCCATGCTGATGGAACAAGGATTTTTAACTTAGATGAAATTGCCATTAAAATGGTGTACACCCCATCAAATTTGTTGTAAAGAAAGAGACCAAACAAGTAACTAAATACACCAATGCTGAAAAGGGAACCATTGTTAACTATTTGTTGCATTATCAGCACCACTAAGAATTCTATGACTCCCCTAATGATTTTTCCCTGTGGGCATTTTAAGCAGCACAAAATGTATCTTCAGGAACACTCAGATTAACACATAAAAGTGGTTGGATGACTTAAAAAAATGTTCATGAAGTCATGAAATATTTCATTTATCATTCACTGACAACGAAAGAGAGACGATCACTTCTGATGTATGATAATCATGACAACCACTTGTCAAATGAAGTGATTTAGTTGGCCAAAGAAAATGGAGTGACAATTCTCACCTTACTCCCACACTCTAGCAACAAGATAATGCAACCTCTTTATATGACAACTTATTAACCAGTCAAGACCTACTACAACCTAGCTGTAGACCTATCGATGAAACAGACTCATTGGAAGCCCCTGACCTTTTATGAAATTGCAAATTGTGTTAATACTGCCCATCAGCATCCCATGACCTCAACTAATATCACTGCAGCCTTCTGGCAGACATGGATATTTCCACTGAATCCTGAATCATTCTGTGATGCAGACTTCTTATGTCGTGCAGTGACGGACAGACAAGCCCCACCTGAAAAATTATCAAATGCTGTAAGTGATTGCTGTGAAAATAGTGATCAGCCTGACACTCCCTCCATACGATCCGAAGCTGAACAACAAGTCTCTACCTCCACCATTGCAGAGAATGCTTTGTCCTCTAATTATGTGATTGACAAGTGGGGAATTGAGGAACTGATTGCTGAAGAAAGGTTCAAAAGCCCAGCACAACTGAAAGGTTATTCAAAACCAAAGAGCAAAAATGGAACAGAAAAGCCTGCCTCATAGGAAAAAGTAGGACTGCAACTGACACCTCGAGAATTAGGTAATATCACAAGAAAAAGCGGAAATAATCTTAGGTAAGGCAAAGAAACCTTACAGTAGACTATTCAGGAAATATGACTGATAATCTCAAAATAACATAGAACAAGTAGCTAAGAGGAAAGGGCCATTCCCCACCCCAAATTCCCGAGGATTGGATCTCTAAGGAAGTAGTTTGACTTTGAGCAATGCTCTAGCCCATGGCTTACTGTACATAGGAATCAAATCTAAATATCCCCTACAACCATACAGGATTGTAATGTCTCATAGTGACCCACATATTGTCTCAATCTGCCCCAGGAGGTTAAGCACAATGAGACATGTCTAGCTTTTGTTTTCTGTGCTTTTAATTACCCTTGTATATTTGATTTATGGAAATAAATTTGCTCAAAGAAAGGCCAAGCAGTAGTTGTAATGTGTACTTATTTTAAGTTAATTAGTGTACAAAACCACGATGTTATGAGGAAAAACAGAATTATTATCTCTAATATTTTACAGAAACCTTCTTATGTAGAAAAATCTGAAGTAATAACTTATTCTTACTCTTGCCTTATAATGTAGGAGGTATTGATAGAATTTTGTCAAACCTAGTGTGATATTGGAAATGCAATGGGCCATTGTGGGTGTAGTGTTTTGGTTCGCCTCTGCACCAGTTACGAATATTTTTTTTAATGCCAGGTTATGCAGTCGTGGGACAAGCACATAAACCACCAACTCGAGGAGGTTTACATTTGGAATAAAAAAATTCACTCAGATGCTGTTTAATACAAACAAACAAAAAATAATCAAGATATTCAAATACTTGTCTACATTAAAATTCCCAATACTATCTTGAAACAGTTCAATATCAAAATTATTAACCTCTTCATTCCGAATGGCCATATATTCTTTAACATTGAAACTACAATGAATAAGTTATGAACCAAGTTATCCTGAGATATGCATTTAGACATAATTTCGCCTTTACAACTGCAATAATAATTATTCCAATATATTGATTAATAACTCTAATACATCTACTATCAGCTGTGTTAAATCTGCAGCAGAGTTAATATTTATTACTTTTCTTTTCTCTGACATTATACATTATTCATTACAAATGTTGTTAGACTAAATACGGGATAGCATTAACTATTTACGAGGAGTTTGTGTGGCAAATATTTGTAAGACTCTGTAGTATGGCCATTCTGGATCCAGAGATGCATTGGAGGTACTGGGCAATTCTGGACCAGTTAGAGAGCTACAGGATAATTGGACAAGTCAGGAACTGGCGAGGAAATGCTCTCAAAATCAAAATCACAGCTTTTCATACTACTTAATTAGTATAATTACGACTCATCAAAAAGTTCAGCTTGCTCAATTTTGCATGTGGTTCTTTCAATCCAATTAGTAGTCTCACAGCCTTCTATAAACCAAAACCTGAACTACTTGTTAAACTGTTTGTATGGTACTATTTCTGGGCAATTATCCATTGATATGGGTATAGATATTCGAACCAACTAATTCATAATGTAAGGATACAAACAAATTAATTTGGGTCTTTTTATACATATTCTTCCACTTGTAACATCATACAAAATTAGGAAATAGATCTAAATTACGCTTTTTGCATTCTAGAATGACTACAAATTGGAACACGAAACCAAACTGTTTAGTCTAAATAGCTTAAATCTCGTAATTTTATACACCTGTTTATGTTTATTAGATTTATTTCAATTATTTCTGACTAACATTACAGTTGAAATCATGCAGTGCATGTGCAGTTCATGTTGCCATATCCAATAGCATAAAACTAGCCCTTACAAAGTGCAACTGTCTTTGCTTTGTTCTAGTGGTTTAGTATTTTGTAAAATACAATCACATTTCAGTTATAATACATTACATATATATATATTATTACAATTTATAAATATTTTTTTAAATTTCAGTTATTTTTCTTAAAACATATAACATTAAATAAAAAATATAGAAAACAATGCTCTCTACTACTTAGGATTGTTACCAAGTTTGTATTTGCTTGCCATATCTTGCTTGCTAAGCTTTGTGAAATTTTACACATGAAATTATTTTAATGGGTTTTATATATGCATTTTGAAAAAAACAAATATATATAAATTACTATGCTAATACCACAGACTTCCACTGTGATTTATTAGGCTTACTTACTAGGCTGGCCCAGCATGGCCATGTGGTTAGGGCGCTTGACTCGCAATCTGAGGGTCACGGGTTCGAATCCCCGTCTCACCAAACATGCTCACCTTCTCAGCCGTAGGGGCGTTATAACATGATGGTCAATCCCACTATTCGTTGGTAAAAGAGTAGCCCAAGAGATGGCGGTGGGTGGTGATGATTAGCTGCCTTCCTTATAGTCTTTCACTGCTAAATTATGGACAGTTAGCGTTTTGCGCGAAATTCAAAACAAACCAAACCAAACTAATTAAGCTGTATTTGGGTCTAAAAAAATATTTTTCGATCGCCATTTGTCTTTTCGCTTGGAAATAAAAAGACGGTTTTTCGCGCCTAAATTCCTTGCAAAGGGTGAGAAAACCACGTGGGGTAAGTTCTGAGTTTCGATTTGTTATTTACGTGTGATAGAGCAAAGTGGGCGTACATAAACTATTTCCAAAAATGGAAGCGGTGGACAGGGCCACTGTGTTTGATTCACTAAATATAGTGATATCTCACTAAATAAAGAAGATAGTAGGTTCTTATTTTATATTATAGTTGTCAATATTGGTAATTTGAATTTTTATTTCGTCCTCTGGAGTACGTTGACGAAGTGAAATATCTTATTTATCACAGAGTGTGATGGTTTGCATGATATTCTTTATAATGCATATTGTTACGACAGCGGACGTCACGTGACGCTGCTGTCGCGCGTGATGAGTTTCTCGAATGATTGGGGAAGTCCGAGTGTTTTGAAGATACCCTCTTCGTTAGTATATAAGCCTGGCAGAGGAAAGCCAGCACGGCAGCGGGATATATAAATGAAGAGAGAACAGTAGTTACTTTGAGTTCCGTATAATTTATGATTCTGTTAGCTTCGAGCTAGTGAACCGTAAAGTGTGTGTCTTGCACTCATACAGAGCGAAGTTATCGAGATTGTGAATCGCTGTGATTTATAGCTTGTATTATAAAAGTTTTTAAGTCTCAAGTGACGAGAAACGTACTGATTGGGGAACTTTCTGTGTACTAAAAGTTTGTATCGAGGAAGAATAAACTGGTTTAAGCAAGAAAGAGCTTGTAACGCTGAAGAACCTCGGAAAGAATTTCTACTAGAACAAACAAACAAGCAGATACGTAACAAATTGGTGACAGAAGTGGGATAGAAAATGAAAAAAAAAGATGGAAACGAAAAGTGACAAATCAAACTACAACTTAGCATATTTGATGGCAGCAATACAAGAACAGCAAAAGAAACAATAAGAACGAGAAAAGAAACAAGAAGCGAGATTACAGCAGTTGTTGAAGGAAAAAGAAAAGAAACAAAAGGAACGAGAAAAGAAACAAGTAGAACAAGAAAGAAACAAGAAGAACGAGAAAAGAAACAAGTAGAACAAGAAAGAAACAAGAAGAACGAGAAAAGAAACAAGTAGAACAAGAAAAGAAACAAGAAGAG
>NW_013666939.1:109159-111144 GCF_000517525.1 Limulus polyphemus
CAAAAATGACTGCAGATATTGCTGCAAAAGAGAGGTTGAACTTAACCAGGTGACATCAAGCTGAAGTCAAAGTCACTGAAAGAGTTGATGATGGTGAGGTGGAACCAATTATAGATATTAAAGCAGAACAGGAGAAAGACCAAGATTTGAAGCCAACAGTTGATTTTCTACAAGCAAGTGTTTTGCACCCTGCTTGGGAGAAGGTGTCTAGCTTAAGTCCTGTGACAAAGAACTATTGGGCACAAAGAGACCAGTTGAAGCTTGAAGATGGTATTCTTCTCCGGAGATGGGAAACTGCAGATGGGAAAGTGGCGACCTGGCAAACAGTTATACCGAAAATGTTATGGGAAGTTGTGCTGCGTCAATCCCATGATAGTTTAAAAGGAGGACATTATGGAGTTAAGAAGACATTGAGTCACCTACGGCAGAGATTTTACTGGATAGGTATGAGGCCAGATGTGGAAGAAATGATGCAGGACCTGCAGTACATGTTGAGCTAAAAGCGGACCCAAGCATAAGGGACGTGAAATTGCATGTTTCTCATGAAACAATGCGTAAGCATCTAAGGAATATGGGAAAACTCCTTAACGAAGGTGCTTGGGCGCCTCACGAACTCTCAGATGATCCTCATTTCCAACGTATGAACGTTGCTTCGTCTCTTCTGACATGTAATGCGCGTGAACCAGTTTTGAACAGAATTGTCACTTGTACTCTAATAGCCTCCACAAGGCGACAAGACAAAGCCACTTCAACCACAGTCTGATGGGAGGGTAGAAAAGTACAATTGGACACTGGGGCAGGTATTGGCAAAGTCTTGTGATTGTCACCAAGATGACTGGGATGTCTTATTCCCTCCACTGTTGATGGCTTGTAAAACAGTAGAGCATGAAGCCACTGGATACACTCCAGCAAAGCTGATGTTTGATCAGGAACTTCAGTTGCCAGTGGACCTGATAACAGGACATCCACCTTATGAAGAGTTGCCTGAAAATGTGTCAGAGCTCATGAAAGTGCTATCTGAAAGGATGGATGATATTCATCATCAAGTGCGTTCAAACTTAAAAACGTCTGCTGATTCCATGAAGCTATGTTATGATAAGAAATCTGCTGAAGTCATATTTGTACCAGAAGACAAGGTGTGGTTGTATAATCCCAGGAAGACCAAAGGGAAGTCTCCTAAGTTGTCTTCTCCATGGGAAGGCCCATATGACATAGTGGATCATCACTCAGGCGTGACTTTCCGAATAAAATGTGGTCGGCGGGGTAATCCAAAGGTGGTACATGCCAACAGGCTTTGGTGTTATCACAGTCCAGGATATTTCAGTTGGAACGAAATGAACAACAGATCAAATGACGCTGCTGAAGACGTGTCATCTGAAAAAGCCACTGTTGAAGAAGAAACTCTACTCGGTTTTGAGAGGGAAAACAGTGAATCCCTTAATGAAGTTACAACCAGTAATCTGACTGCTGCCAATAATGGGACCTTACCTGATGGAGCAGAAGAATCCCACGTGAAGCAGAAGCCAATGAGACGGAGATCAATACGAAAGAAGAAACATCCTGTAATATTAAGATACTTTGTTGTATTTTAATTTTGTGTTTGTAAATTCTGTACATTTAATTAAGTCATTGTTGATTATCTATTGGTTTAATGTAAGTGGCTATTGTTCGGGACGAACAATACTAAGGAAGGGGCAATGTTACGTCAGCGGAAGTCACGTGACGCTGCTGGCGCATTGGCGCTAGTGGCGCGTGTGATGAGTTTCTCGAATGATCAGGGAAGTCCGAGTGTTTTGGAGATGCCCTCTTCATTAGTATATGAGCCTGTCAGTGGAAAGCCAGTACGGTGGCGGGATATATAAATGAAGAGAGAACAGTAGTTACTTTGAGTTCCGTGTAATTTATGATTCTGTTAGCTTCGAGCTAGTGAACCGTAAAGTGTGTGTCTTGCACTCGTCGAGAGTGAAGTTATCAATATTGTGAAT
>NW_013666939.1:111165-115195 GCF_000517525.1 Limulus polyphemus
TATATAAATGAAGAGAGAACAGTAGTTACTTTGAGTTCCGTGTAGTTTATGATCCTGTTAGCTTCGAGCTAGTGAACCGTAAAGTGTGTGTCTTGCACTCGTCGAGAGTGAAGTTATCAATATTGTGAATCGCTGTGATTTATAGCTTGTATTATAAAAGTTGTTAAGCTTAAAGTGACGAGAAACGTACTGATTGTGGAATTTTCTATGTACTAAAAGTTTGTATCAAGGAAGAATAAACTGGTTTAATCAAGAAAGGACTTGTATCGCTGAAGATCCTCAGAAAGAATTTCTACCGGAAGCAAACAAACAAGCAAATACGTAACAGTATGTTTCATTGGATAACTTCATCATGATATGACCTTATTTATTTGATGACATTCTTCTCTCTATTGTCTTGTACTGCCAAGAAAATTTTAGCCATGGCAGTGCATCCATGGTTAGCAGATCCTGCCCTCAAAATAAAATGACACAAATGCGTTGATGCTTTACCAGTCGCTTTCAGGATCGCTGGATAACCTTTTTTCTCGTTCACTTGTTCCGAATAGAATACATGGTGCACAGTAAACTGCATTTTTAAACTTAGAGTATCATATCTATTTATATTTTCGTAAGCAACTCCCTTTACTTTCAAACCACCAGAAAAAGGTTATTCAAAACTCCATTCACAGAGTCCTTAAAAATTCTTAGTTGTTCTTTTATAAAACATTTGCATTTTCTCGATAGAAAGCTGGCTAAAATGTTGTTAGACTTTCCATTCAACAAAATATTATTTTATAATAAACTGAGACATACTTTTTCCGGCTTCCTCTACCGCTGGTAATTTTCTTTATAAACTTAACATCTTGTCGAGTTTCTTGTGCTCTTTATATCAAATGTGCAATGAAAGATGAAATAGATGAACATCTTAGACAACTTAACCTAGATGTCATTTTAATCATATTTACAATGTTATTTTGCATAGTAATTAGAAGAAAAATAAGAATTTAGAATTTTAACATAAACATGTTAACATAAAATGAATATTCATGTTTCATATTTTAAAGCTTTAGTACTAATCTACAACTCAACTACTTGATCTCACGCCTCAGTTTGTGAATCAGAAGATTCTTTTTTCATTGGGAGGCTTCTTTCATCATTGGCCCTAGCTAGAATCTTAAACAAATTGGATGTGACGTCACAATCTCAGAGATATAGTGGGTGATCTGAAATTAGAGTATTCTTTTATGCGTGTTATTAGTTTCCTTCTCCTAGAGCCAATATAACTTTGCTGATAACAAAAAGAAGTAAATTTGTAAACTACCAAGGCCGAATGTAACATAGGAATATGGTCCTTAAATTTGTAAAACGATTGTAGACGACAGTTAGGTTTGAAAATACACCTTACTCGTGCTTGCGTGTTCTCGATGAATGATCCGTCTTAGCTGATTCATAAAAACAACAGGGTATTAAGACACTTTAATTGGAATAATATTACATAATTTTCTCTTATTTAAATATTGACAACTTATTTTGAAAATCATAGCAATAGGAAACATATTTTTATACAAGAAATCCTTGACGTTAACAAATTATTTGTGCATACCTTCGTATGTACTATATATTTTAAACGTACAATGAATAAATATTTGAACTAAGTTTTTTTAAAAAACGTTCGGAATAATAATTTCAAAATTAAAGTATAAACGTGTAAATGTTTTCTTAGAATATATTGCACACTAGAACTCTCTATCTTTGTTACAAGTTAGAGTAGCCAAAAAAAGTGAAGTTTGTGATCTTGTTGATGTTCTACAGTAAACCTTGTGCGGTTATGTCTACTGTTTAAGTACTGTAAAAATTGGAAGGCTTGATCGCAATTCCTAAAAATAGTGAAAGTATCACCTATATACCTATGGTGGTAGAGATGTTTGAACTGTTGAGAGCAATTTTCCAACCATTGTTTTTCATGATAGCATAGAAATAAACTGACTAAGGATGGTGCAATTATCTAACCCATAGTGACTTCATCGATCTGATCATAGAGCTGACCATTTATCAAGAAGTGTGAATTTTTGGTGGCAAAATTCATCAGTTTAAGAAAGTCGATTTCAGCATAGACACCACATTGGAATTGTCTTTATACACCAATTCCACACTTAGTTGTATTGTATCTTCCAGTGGTATATTAATATACAAAGATTCAATATCGAAGCTCGCACAATGTACATCACTGTTGGATTTGAGTTGTTGAATTTCTTCGGAAAATTCGATATTATCATTCAGGTTGTATTGATTTGTGATAAATATTTTCAAAGATTCCACCATAAAACCTACTTAGACATGGTTATAAGTTCCAATGTGAGACACGATCGGTTTTATGGAACGTCCTTATTTATGAGCAATTGGCAATCCATAAAAAAATACCAGGATGACTACATGATGACCTAATGTCTGAATAATATTTTCCACTAAGAAAGTTTTAATTTTCAATTTTAACAAAAACTTCTGTAATTCACCTTCCCTTTCATCAGTACGATCATGATTCAATTTCACAAATATAGTGCTGTCACAAACAATTTCTTCGGCTTTCTTTATCTAAAATTACAATACTTACCCTTATCCAATTTAGAGATCACAATAGTTATATTTTTGGATAAATTTTAAAGCTTTAAATTCTTAAGCATTTATACTCGAAAATTGTTAATAGTGATTGTTATAGTTTAAAACAAGTGAGAGTTACACCATTAATTTGAGTTCTAATATGACTAAAACTCTGGCCTAAAATATTCCAAATCGTTTGATGTAATAATATTTCTAAAAAACTGTTCAAATTTAATAACTTCTACAGTGTATTTACCTACTGGAAACACCCCCTGGTGGCTCAATGGTAAATCTGACGGCTTATATCGCTAAAAATAGGATTTCCATACTCGCGATGGACACAGTAGAAATAATTTATTGTGTAGTTTTATGCTTAACAATAAATAAACAAATAATTCCATATGTTCCGACTGTCACCCCCCCCCCAGTATGTCTGCGGATACCCGTGGTGGGTAGAGCACAGATAACCCTTGTGTAGCTTTGTGCATAATTAAAAACAAAACAAAACAATGTTCTAACTGAGAGAACACCCAAGCAGTTAAAGTTCTTTTCCACTAGTTCTTCGTTATCCAGTTCCTCTCACGTTGCCAGATAATTACTGCTAATTTCTTTCTTCACATCAACTTAGCCACAATCACACGATACAGTATTCTCACAGTCCACAAACTCATGTGGTCGAGAAAGCCATTACGTTGATTTTATTCTAGCTGCCATTATTCTTTTGTTGTTTTCTAGTAGATAATACCTGTTCTGCCTGGGTGGGGAGGAATACTGCTGCAATACTGTCCTTCAGTAATCTATTAGGAAATATCTCTGCCAGGTTTTTACATATGCGTGGATGAGCAGGATTATTTTCAGTAGGTGTCTGTGACTTGTTGGCGATATATTTCAACAATAAACAGACATCACACAATCCACTTGTATCAAAATAATATATTCAAAACAAGTCAAATGTATATACAAATGTTCATTACACAATTAATCCCCTCAGTGTATTGTATCTAGAGCTATAAATAATCGTGTCTTTTTGTCAAGAGTCCACACAGGCTTGTTCAGTTACTTTAGAACCCCATTAAACAAACGAATTATTCTTCTCTACTCTGTTATCACAATACAACCACTGATAAATTCACTTACATTACCCCATGGGTTACCAAAGTTGTATCCAAAGCTTTCAATAATTCTTTTTTACATCATACGTTCACACAGGCTGGTTCAGTTACTTTAGAACCCAATTGACAAGACGAATTATTCTTCTCTACTCTATTACTACTATACAATTTGCAATTATTACACTATAAAAGCTGCAACTATATATTCTTTATGGCTAAACTTATAAACACAGTCTAGATCTGTTTGACTACATCTTTCACTTTGTATTACTTCACTTTCACTAACGTACATACTTGCACTAACTTGCTCATCTATATATATATATATATATATATAT
>NW_013666939.1:116195-122488 GCF_000517525.1 Limulus polyphemus
AATATCATTATATCATTCAAATATTATTTTTAAAACAAACATAATACATAATTAACTAAATATAAAATTAAGACCTTAATACGATTTCACTGTCTCTCTAACTATAGCATATTTGGATAAGAAACAACTGTACGATCAAGCAGACAACAATACAAATGGCAGTCACAATGTACGAAAAACTGTGCATCAATTTCAAATTAACCATTGGTAGAGTATAGAGTAAATTGAGTTCTTTCTAACGACTATATACAATTGTTTGATATAGATCTCAAGGCAAAGTATGGGAGGTGGATGTGGTAACTATTAAGGGTTGGAAAATGTATCTGTTTCCCAGACAACCCAGCTTGTAGACTTTAGAACTCACGTGCCAATTAGGTCAAACATGCATATTTAACATGTAGAAACTCCTGTACTTTGCCAGCTTATGTGGCTAAGAGAGAAATGGTGCTAAAGCCGTCATTTATCAAAGCGCGTGGATCACGTGACACGAAAACTGTCATTTAAGTATTTTTAAAAGGTTTCCATTGAAAGAAAGTAATTAAAACCTAGATAAAATAAAAATTCAACTTATAATATACATTATCATGTTAATTTCATTTTCATTTTTTGAAAGTAAAGTGGCTTAATTAAATTTTGATTGTAATGCAGTACCATACACAGAAAGAAATTTAAAAATGGCGCTAGGGGCAATAGGGTTAAAGCAACGAGAAAAATTCAGAAGGTTTAAGTAACATGACATCAATTTACAGCAACTGAACAACACAACAAATGATTCATAAACAGTTATGTAAGCAAACTTCTCATAACTATCACTTATAAAAATAATTTACTTTAATGTAAGCACTATAGAAACTAGATAATACTCTCGTATTGAATTTAAATAAAACAGTTGTGTATATCTAAGAATAAGCCCTTTTCAAGAAAAATATTTACTGTTCTCAGTTCAAAGTCTACTACTACACTCTGCACCAACACTCAATGGCTTCAATGCAGAACTGATAGTTCTGGAGCTACAATGCCCACCTCATGACTTTTGCACTGTTGATCTTATACCTGTGGATGTATTCAAGGGGCTGATGGCCCATCTGGATAATGAACTCCTTCCCATAAAGTAGTATATATAAGGATGGTTCTGGACCACCACCCTCCTAGCGGGACCCACCAAGGAGGGTGAGGCGGGTACCAGAGGCCCCTCAAGAAACACCCTCCAACTTAATGTTACCCTCCACAAAGCCCACTAGGCGTAACAAGAAAAGTTGACACACCTATCAAGGCCCACAAGTGGTCTATACAACTAAGACTGCCTCCAGTCCCAACATGGTTCCCAGTGCCTTTTCCCAGAACTAGCTGATAGATTACGACATGCATCTCTTCATCAAGAAAGGGCTCTTTGATGAGATTTCGATGGTGGCAAAGTGATACTCTAAGCCAACAAACCCCGAGTAAACAGATATGACCACTCAAAACTCAACAGCCATATACTCTACCTTGATGCCACCAATCTCTATTGCTGTGCCTTGAGCCAGACTTTCCCAAGAGGTTATTTTGAGTGTGTAGAAGTTATGGAGGGGAAGATTGCATCTCACCTGGCAGACACCAGAATAGGTTACATCCTTGAAGTGGATCTGGAGTACCAACAAGAGCTACATGTTGCACACAATGCATATCCACTAGCATCAGAGTGAGTGAAGGTCCTGAAGGAGTGTATGTCAAAATACCAGAATGGACATCGAGGCGTAGGGGTACACCAACCAAAGTAAAAAATCTAGTACCCAATCTCAGTGACAAGGAGAAGTATGTTCTCCCCTACAGAAACCTCCAGCTCTACATGTCCCTTGGGATGCACCTGGCAAAGATTCACAGAGCTATGTAGTTCGAGCAGAGCCCTTAGATGGAGCCCTACACATTTGGAGTTCTGCAAATAGGTCATATCGGACTTCTAGAAAGAACTATACAAGCTCATGGAGAACATCCAAAAGCCCATCAACGTCAAGCTTGTGTGCACAATCGAGGAAGAGAAGCTGTGGTGCCTGATCACTAGCTCCATGTATACGTGGTAGAAGATATTTGACGACAGTCTTCCCGCCCTACACATGCACAAGATCTGACTGGTGCAAAACTGCCCAGTTTATCTGATGTATGACTTCTACTACAACCAACTCAAGAAGGAGTACAGGCTGCTCCTCCAGATCCAGATGGAGGATGTGTACAGGAACATGACCAAAAACACAAGGTTCTATGACACGAGTGACTACCCAAAAGAACATTCACTGCACAACACTGCAAACAAGAAGGTGCTGGGGAAGATGAAGGATGCGTGTGTGGGGGTCCTGATCACTGAGTATGTCGGCCTGTGCCCGAAAATGTACAGCATTCTGTGTGTGGATGAATAGGAGCTGCACAAGTCCAAGGAGGTAAAGAAGTGGGTTGTTAAGAAACACCTCCACCACGCACAGTACAAAGGGATCACCACCAGCTCGTCATGCTCAAACCCACGAGTCGGACCAACACCATCAAGATAATACAGGACAAGTTTTCTGGGCTTTTTGACAGAGCATTCAACGTAGTACACCTTCAAAGACCACACAGGATTGGTCGCACATCACCGACTGCCTTCTAGCTCACCTGGCTGGTACAACTACCAGACACCAACACCACTGGGGGAGCTTCTGCTCCTCTGCACCGACAGGGTTCACAACATCAACCGAAGGCCTCTGTGCCACCGACTTTGCCTTGATATCTTCCAAGGGCTTCTTCCAGTGAGCTGGGTCACCTCGTTGTTCAGAACCACAACCACAGTGAAAAGCCAGGCAACCCACTCAGTTGATCTTTCACCCTCGGACAGCCTCATCTCCTGAGTATACCAATGCCAAAACAACCCCTCAGCTAGTGTATGGTTAAATCTCTCCACAATGGCCTACACAGAGTGGGCCTCTCTTTCGTTCCCTGACTCTTTCACTAGAGTCTGGAACACAGAGCATAGGAACTCACGCCCAGGGTCAACCTAGAGCCATTTGGAACACTTTAAAAGTCCCCACTAACAGATACGGGATAATTCACTAGCCATCTCAGGTTTCTAGGTTAATTGTTCAGCATCCTTATACTGGCTGGCAACATCAACCACAATCAAGGCATACTTATAGGTCTTGCATCGAACCTGGTCATGTGGCAGAAACAGCAGGTTGGCCTGGTTAACCTCATTGGTCAGTGAAACATCAAACATGGGCTACAGGATGTGGCAAGGAGCAAGGAGTTACATGTACTAGCTGGCTTGCTTCTTGAGCCAGTCCTTGGCGACGTCGGGGGAGACCTTGGCAGCCACAGCAAGTTTCTGGATGGCTGCAACCTCCCTCCAGTAGTTATTAGGGCTGTAGAATACACGTGCCAGTTAAGTGTCCATTAACAAAATGATGAAATATATTCCAGGAGTTCAATGAGTCTCCAACACGAATCACGGCTCTACTTTGGTAGCTTTGTCATTGCCACCTGTAAGTTGGTAGGTCGTGAAAGGACCACAGAGGCAAACCTTCTAGTTGTACTTCCAGTATAATCATGGTGCCAGCACTTAAAGCTTATATGAGTAACATAAATCATAGTTTTTGCCAAGGGACTGGTGATTTCCTTGCATCTCGTGCAGTAGCTCACTTCCAGCATTGCAATGTAAAGCTCTTTCGGGAGACCCCTGGTAATATAACCAGTTGCCCAGAATATCCCGGGCTGCAAAATAATAGCTCAGCCTCACTAATATGGTTGTGCCTGCCATACAGTAAGGAGCTCTTTTCTAGAAGGGTCTGACATAGTCAGTTCGGATCACTTGGCGAGCTTTTAGGTAGCAAGAGCTGTGGTGCCCATTCCGAGGACGTCGAAAGCAATCTCACAGTCTTTTTGGTTGGTCATCTGACAGCACGTAGAAGCTGGCAAGTATAGGCTCTTGCTTAAATGTTTCGAGATTTTCGCCCGTTACCTGGTTGTACTCGCGGATTGCTGCATCAACATTCTGAAAAGTGCACTCAGCGTATCCTTGCCAGTGCAATTCTTCATTGATTCAGTCCAGATGCTCTGTTCTTTTTAAGACCATTCAGCCTGTGTGGCCTGCAGCTGTTCTACAGCTTTGTTATGGCGTTTGCATTCTTCATCAACATCCTAGCTCTAGAGCATAAAGAAGAGGTAGTTGCTTCCCGAAAATGGGAGCACATTCTCCAGAGCACCACCGACCAACATTGCAATAAAGGCCATAGTTCTATTCTCCATAGGACTGGGGTGTTCCTACTTCAGTATAACATGGGAAAGAATAAGATCCGCAAGAGTTCTCGAGTCTGTATCCTGAATAAATGTATTATTAAACCATAAAAGAATCATTAATATTTCTTTTACAAATTTATTTACATTTTGACCTATTTTTATTTTTATATAGTGTAAAAACTTTAAATAAGTCTTTCTGGTTCTTCTATATTAGCTATCCATTTCTTTAATGCTAGCTTAATGTTTTTATTTTTCATTTGAAATATTACTATATAACTTTGGTGCTTGATACAAATAACTATTTCTAAACATTTCCTCGTTTACTTTAGGAAGTTTTAAGTTCCCATGTACTTCAGCTCTTTTTCGTACATTAATTTAATTTTTTCCCAGTTTTGAAAATCTTTACTAAATCTATTTAGTATTTTATAAATGTATAATTTGCGCAATGGTAGTATATATAAATTTTAAAATGTAATTTAGTAAGGTCATATTGTGATAATGATAATATGCATTTTATAATATCCTATGTAACTGTATTATAACTCTTAAGTTTGTTAGATGGGTATCTCCACAACAGGTGATACCATATTGCATAATTGAATCAAACCAAGCATAATAAATATTTTTCATTTCATTCTTAGTTAAATATTTTTTTTATTTCATACTTAGATAAATATTTTTCATTTCATTCTTAGATAAATATTTTTCATTTCATTCTTAGATAAATATTTTTTTTGTGTAATGAAATCTTACTGCTGATATCTATGATTTTTTCTCCATTATTTTTAAATGTTCTTTCCAATTTATTCTACGATCTAATATTATTCCAAGATACTTCACACTTTCTGACTTTTGTATAATTGAATTATTATTCATATCGTTTTTAATAGATAAATGTTTGCAAGGACAATTCTCATAGATTAGTGGTTCTTTTAGAATTATTTGAGTAGACTAGTTTGAGAAAATCTCATGTAAACCGTTTTATATACATTTAAGCATAATAGATTTTCATTAAACCACATTTTTATGTATTTTAAATCATTGTTAATTTTATGAGCTCATTATCAGAATTTCCATTATAAAGTAATACCGAGTTATCTGCAAAACTTGTTATTTCTCCATTAAACCTACTTTCACAGAAATTATTTAAATATATTAAAATATTAATGGTTCTAATACTGATCTCCAAGGTACTCCAGCAAATAAATCCATTTCATCACTTATAATATAACTTATTTTAACTACTTGTTTTCTATTAGATATACACGATTTAAACCAATTTAAAACTATCCCTCTTATTCCAATTTTATAAAGTTTTTAGTAAAAGTTCTTGCGAAATCGTGTCAAAAGCTTTTGATATATTAGAAAAAAGAGCACATGTTATTTTATCATCATTAATTGACTGATTTAATTTATTAACCACTGTAATAAGTGGATTTTCTGTATTTATATTTCACGATATACAAATTGAGAATTTGAGAAAAAATGCATTGAATCTAAAAATTTTATTATTATTTTTTTAACAATCTTCTTAAGAATCTTTGATATAACTGACAATAAAGCAATCGGTATGTAAGTATTTAAATCATCTTTATTTTCCCCTTTTAATTTTGGTATAATGACAGCAGTTTTTAAAATATCTGAGAAAACTCCTTTTTCCATTGACATATTAACTAAATACGTTATTACCGGTATAAGTTTCAGTAATATTATTGATAATCTCTGCTATAACTTTGTCTTTTCCTGCAGATTTTCTATCTTATAAAGAGTTTATAGTTTTTTATTTCATATTCATCAGTTGGTATAAGATACATTGAATTAGCAGATATATTAGTTTTATACCTTGTTTCATCTAATTGGTCTGTATTAAAACAGTTACAACAATTTTTACTTACAAGTTCCTTTCCAATATTTACAAAAAAATCATTAATTGCATTTACATATAATTTGGGTCGTTCAGAAAACTTAATGTGCTTATTCTTTACTATAATGCTTTCAAATACTTCAGTACATTGTGAGTGTTTATTATGTCCCATTGTTTTGCCCCCAGT
>NW_013666939.1:123488-129476 GCF_000517525.1 Limulus polyphemus
TGGGCAGAGCACAGATAGCCCATTGTGTAGATTTGTGCTTAATTACAAACAAACCCATTGTTTTTTAATATTAATTTTACTGTTGATTATTTTTTGTCTGTAATACATTATTTTGGTTTGTTTTATTAATCTACTTAAATAATTTCTAAAATGTTTTAACTCAATCAATTCATATAGGTTGGTTGTTTGTTTCTTTATTTCTTTACATTTTATTTCTATGTTGAAAAATTGCAATAATCCCTTTGTCATCTATGGTTTTTACTTTTTTCTCTGTTAATTTTTACATAACTCGAAGATGATTCAACTATATTTTCTAATTTTCTAATAAAATCTTTATATACATCTTGTATGTTAAATTTTTGATAGATACTATTACAATTAATATGTCTTATTTTTGTATCAATATTTTTATAACTTATTTTTAATTCTTCATTACTATACTTAGTTTTATACATAGTTTTGTTCATTAAATAAATTTTTTGAGCTGTAGTAAATTGATCTGTAATCCTAGTTTTTAAGACTGCAACTTGTATAGAATCTAATAATGGTTGGAGACGGCTTGAATGGGTAATGAAAAAAACTTTAATATAAGTTTAACATAACAGCAAATGTACCCATTATTAGTACATTATATCCAACCATTATTAGTCTCAAAGTGGGTTCCTTGTCATCGAATTTGTATAGAATCTATTATATCTGTTCTAATATAAATATGATCGACACACGCATTCGACTGTTCTCTAGTAATAGTTTGAATACAAGGATAAAACCCAAAAGCAGTTAATATATTTTTATATTATTTTAAATCATTTTCTTCAGATTTTATATTTATATTCATGTCTCCTACAGTGTACGCATTTTTTATTTTATTTTCACTTAAATGTCTCTTAGTTGTTTAATGTAATCTTGTATGCTATATTGATGAGATCTATAGCATTATATTTAGTTTTTTGACATGTGCATTGTATATTTACTACTTCAGTTGTATTAAATTTAACAGTTTCTTCTTTTGCATTTCATTGCTTACAAATACTAAAGTATTTCCAGATTTATTATAATTTCTGACTTTATAGTATTTTTATACCCCTTTGTATTATATAAATTTAACTCTTCATTTTTGGCCCATATTTCTGTAAGAACTATTATATATATATATATCTTCTGTGGAATTAATAGTAGATAAATATGAAACAAATCAAAATTCTTATTTAGACTACGTATATTCCTTTGTATTATTGAACCAACAAAGAAATCTTTCATATGTGGATTATCAACTACAAATTCCTGAATCATCATTTAAAATAATGTTACGACAGCGGAAGTCACGTGACTCTGGTAACACGTCATGATATTCTAGAAGGATCATGTAGGCCTGAGCGTTTGCTAAACGCCCTCTGTTTTAGTATATAAGCCCGGCAAATAAAGCGGAGATAATAATTGCAGATAGACAGATATAGAGACAGATAACTGAGGCATATGAGCGGTAATGACTGTAAGTAAAGTGCTTGAACCGTTGTGAATTATAGCGTGTGTTTAAGTTAAAGTGACTGTGGAAATTCTATGTATTGCAAAGTTGTATTGATAAAGAATAAACTAGTTTTATTTAAAGAAAGGACTTGTATCGCTGAAGTTCCTCAGGGAGAATTTATACCGGAAATTAACAAACGACCAGATACGTAACAATAATTTAGTTAAATCCTGCTCACTTTTAATTCTTATTACCTTTTCATTTTCTGATTGTCTTACTATAATGTTTCCTTCTTTAATCCAAATATACTTATAATTTTTATTTCTAGCAGCGTTTTTCGAAATAGAAAACGTTTTTTTAACTCAGGTATTAGATTTATAAACACTAAACTTTCCTTATAGTATTCATTCATTAGGTTTTCAAGAAATTAATGTCGCGTTTTGGAAACTTTCATCAACCACCCCCCATAAAACGTACAATAGTTAAACGAACTCAGGTATTATATTTATAAACACTAAACTTTCCTTATAGTATTCATTCATTAGGTTTTCAAGAAATTAATGTCGCGTTTTGGAAACTTTCATCAACCACCCCCCATAAAACGTACAATAGTTAAACGAACCGCCTAAACGTCACGTTAGTGTAGCCTATATAATGTGTGAAGTTTAGTATACTCTAATCCCTTGTAGTGATGGAACACGACGAGACACGCATTCGGCATGTAATGCTGTTTGAATACCAGAAGGGAAACAACACCTCTATAGCCACAAAGAATATCAAAGAAGTTTATGGAAATATGTTGAACGTTCCATAAGTGTCAACGATGGTTCAGCAAATTTCGTTCAAGTGACTTTAGCTTTAAAAACTGTGATGGCAGGGGCCGACATGTTGGAATTGGTATTGATGATCTGAAGACGCTTGCTGAGTCTAACGCAAGGCAACACACTCGTAAAATGGCCTTGAAATTGCATGTCTCTCATGAAACAATGCGTAAGCATCTAAGGAATATGGGAAAACTCCTTAAAGAAGGTGCTTTGATGCCTCACTAACTCTCAGATGGTTATCGTTTCCAACGTATGAACGTTGCTTCGTCTCTTCTGGCATGTAATGCGCGTGAACCATTTTTGGACAGAATTGTCACTTGTACTATAATAGCCTCCACAAGGCGACAAGAAATGCTGTCAATTAAATTATTTATGTAATCCACTGTGAGTTCATCCCAACTTGTCACTAGAAGGCGCTGCAACTAAGCTGTAGTAGCTGGTTTAGTGTCGTGGTTAGCAATCCATACTAGTTTGGAGACCTTAAGGCCATGTGTATGAAAGAATCCATCTACGACTTGGTGATTGGTAATATGCAAGAGCTACTGTGCTAGTATGCAGATGTCTTCACAGATAAATCGGGCAAGACAGACCTTGTGCAACACAAGATTGAGACTACCACCAGGGATCCTGTCAAGATGAAGCACTACTAGATGCCTATGCATTGAAACACTAAGAAGGGAACTGCAAATGCTGGTGCAGACTATATGATGATACTTTATATATGAGCTGAAAACAGCCTTTGTAAATAGTGTAATAAAATATTGTAAATATTTTTCTTGAAGAGAGGTTTATTGTTAGATATATACGACTGTTCCATTTGAATTTAATACGATAGTTATGATTTAGACAGTAATACAGTACAAGTGTTAATGTAAGTTATTTTTAGAAGCAATAGTTACGGCGAGTTTGCTTGTGTAACTGTTTACAAATCATTTGTTGTGTAGTTCAATTGTAGATTATTTGTGGACTTGTTGTTCTCCCTTCATGGACGTCTAGATACCCTTCTGTCAGTTTGACCATCTCGTCCACGTCTTTTGGTGCTCTCTCTTTTAGGAACAGTGATCACTAATAGTTCACATATTAGTAGATCTTCCAGTCCTTCAAAACTATCTTCAAACTTTTCCATGTCAGTTCACCTTATGAAGTACCACCATAGACGTGCCACAAACTGAAATACGAAATATCTGGTATTCAACTTGACTTTTCTGAACTTCTGGCAGAAACCTTCTTCAGTAAGCTCATAGCATTTCAGCAAGGCTACTTTTAGCTTCTCATTGTTCCATGGCATCTTCTGACGTCATACCCACATACACTTTTAGTCCTTTTTCTGTGAGATGGGGCCTACACAGATTGCCCCGTCACCTTTGTCCCAGTTCTGATTTTGAGTGAATCTTTCATACCTCTCCAGGAAAACATCCATGTCGTCTTTTTGTTCTTGAACTTTGGACAGCTTGGGTTGGCTGGTCCTGACGCCATTGTTATTCTTGGGTCTTCTATCTTTATGTTGGGTGAGCTTGTCGATCTCAATTTGTACTTGAATTCTCTCTATTTCCAGTCTTTCCTCGTCTTCTTGCTCAATTTGTGCTCTTATTCATTCTTATTCTTTTCTCTCACTAGGTCTTGTTGTTGTTGTTTAACAAACTCTCGTACACCACTATCTTTGAACCCAAGTCACTTGCCCCTCTCTATCCACTTATCAAAGTCAGTCGACATGGTTATATAGTGTGGTTGTGACCTCTAGAATATTCTCACCACCCCTACAGCTATGTGTTTTTATGCTTTTTTGCCACTGTGGTTTATGTCTGCTTATGTCACTGTTTACCACTATATTCTAGCTGGTTCGTTACTGTCAGGTTTTATGTATAACCCAGATTCTTTACAGTAGGTGTCTGTGACTTGTTGGTAATAAATTTCAACAAACAGCACACAGTCCACTTGTATCCAGACCTTTAAATAATTGTATTGGAAACCAGATTCACAGAACACAATAAAAAAACCATCCCATGTTTTCCACCATTGCAACTCAAAAAACAATGGTATATCTATTCAAAACACAGTAATTTTAAACAAAGAACTAAACATAAACAAACGAAAAATCAAGGAATCCATCTTGATTGAACAAAACAACCCTACTCTAAACCAACACCATGGGGTGCCAAGATATCTCTTCTGTGTCTTGCAACAGTATCCGGTCATGTGACCTCTTTGTTCCATACTGTATATATATATATATATATATATATGTGTGTGTGTGTGTGTGTGTGTGTGTGTGTGTTAGTGTAGATTACTTGTACCTGATGATGATGACAAAACCTTTTCGAAACGTTGTACATTTGCTGTTATGTTAAACTTATATTAAAGTTTTTCTTCATTACCCATTCAAACCGTCTCCAACCATTATTAAACTTAAACTAAAACAGTCTTGTGTATCTAACAACTTCTAGAATTAAAATTAGAAGAGGCTATGTTATACAATTAATCAAGTTGGCTTACAAACAGTTGTAATGGTCAAGTTGAAATGATTATTAACAAAAATCTTAAATTTGTTGAAATAAGTGTTATTAATAACCAATATTATTTCATTTATGTTCTACATTTTGGAGAAATTTTCCTGAGAAGCATTATGCACATTTATTTTACATTCATTCTTAGAAAAAATAAAACGCAACAGTCAGACCCATATGCAGAATGTCTGAAAGGGTGGTTCTAATTTCTGAGACCAAAAGCCAACTCATTTTGTGCAAAGCACAATCAGTATGGAAAGCATAAACAAGTGCATGAAATATAGCATAAACAAGTGCATGGCTTCTCACATATAATCCACAGATATCCAATTAAAAGTTAACAAATTATCATTTTGTTGTAGTAGTGCATGTAGAGCTAGACATAAATTAGCATAAGTATGTGTTTTATTATAGTTAAGTACTGTACTATATGCATGCAGTAATTATTAATTGTTAAGTTATATTACCAATTTAAACAACTCTGTACAACAATAGTATATAAGTTATTTCGATCATTGGCTTTCATATACTTACATATATGCCCTACTGAAATAATATGTTAGCATGCTCCATTCTTCTGGGGTGCTTTTCCATAAATAAATGACATAGTTTCAATGTTGATAGCATTGTCATAATGATTATGTAATAAAATAATTGCACTCAGTTTTTCTTTGGTTTCTGTAGACCTCAGGTAATTATTCAACTGGTGGAGAGTAAATGTCAAACATAATGGCTGGAGACGGCTTGAATGGGTAATGAAGCAAAACTTTAATATAAGTACCTGATGATGACAAAACTTTGTCGAAACGTTGTACACTTGCTGTTATGTTAAACTTATATTAAAGTTTTTCTTCATTACCCATTCAAGCCGTCTCCAACCATTATTAGTCTCAAAGTGGGTTTCTCGTCATCGAACTTACAAGACTATTTTATACTTCCCCCTTGTCGCATTACTTCATTGTTATTTACATATTTCCATTAAAAAATCCCCCTTGTCACCGTTGTTATGTGACCTTTATATGGGTAGTTTTGAAAATGAAGCTTTAAATAACACTAAATTTAAGCCAGACGTTTGGATAAGATATGTAGGTGACACATTCGTGGTGTGGCCACATGGCAACAGCAAACTACAAGAATTTTTTAGTTATTTAAATTGTAAATAATCAGCAATTCAATATACGTGTGAAATTGA
>NW_013666939.1:130337-134784 GCF_000517525.1 Limulus polyphemus
AGAAACAGAATAGAATTAACAGATAAAACAGGTATATACAAGATAGAATGTGAATGTGGTGGTGTTTATATCGGTCAAACTAAAAGAAATTTAAAATAAAGATTGCAAGAACACAAAGTTACATAAGAAATAATAAAATAGAAATGTCAGCTGTAGCCGAACATGCAAAACTACTCAACATACAATATTATAGGAAAAAACTTTAGTTTTAGCTCAGCCTCGAAGTTTTAAATCATTAAATATTAGAGAAACATTAGAAATAATGAAATATAAAAAACAAAAACAAGTAATAAATAGAGATGAAGGACCAGCAATTCAATACATTGATATATGGCGAGATACATTATAATTTTTTAATGGAAATATTTAAATAACAATGAAGTAATGCGACAAGGGGGAAAATATAAAATAGTCTTGTAAGTTACTCCTGAGGATGACGTAGATCACGTCGAAACATGTACTTCTAGAGAGATATTTTAAAGTGGAAGCCGTACGGCTTCAATAAAGTTTTATTGTTTAAATATAAAACGTTGTTTTTAATTACTTATTATAATTTTAAAAAAGTAAAGGAAACATTTTAAAGCTGTTAAACAAAAATGAATTCAAAGGATTCCAGTATTTTTAGATAAGCCATAACATTTTTCTTATCTTCAGCAACCCAATTTTCATTGAACATTTTAAAATTATCATATCCATACACAATCAACTCACACGTGAGAAGTAAGAATGGGTGACGTAAAAAAAGCCTTTCCCAACCTTAATTATTTTCAACCCAGCATGTCATGCATACAGTGAGTAGTGGAAGACGTGATGAAGCTGCTCCATGCTTGATTCCCTTTTCAGAGATTGTCATTAATAGTTCCCCATGTTCAGTTGAGGATTAATCCAAATAATTATTCCTTTAACTTGATCAATACAATTTCTTATTGGTGGAACTGAGCATGAATTTATAATGGCAAGATTAAGTGAGTGACCAGTGCAGTGAGTGTATAAGTCCTTGCTTTGAATATCTCGAATTTGTTTTTGGATACCAGATCTTTCGTCAACCATCGTGGATGAACCATCATATCCTTTACCACACAATTCATTTAGAGATAATCCAATATCGGTTAATATCTTTGTAATTGCACATACAATATTTGTAGCTTAACAAAGCCAATAAATTCTTTCCTGATTTTACAGTTGTCATTTACAAAGTGAAGACATATTGGTAAATGTTTCACATTGTAAAAAGACACCTCATAAACAATAATCCAGCCTTTTTTACTTCATCAATAATTTCTACTCAAATTACATCATATCCTATGATACTGATGATGTCATTTTGTAAGAAGGGAGATAAATATGTAGCATTTTTTGCCTCGGGATGATACAAATGTGCTCTCAGTATCACATATTTTTCAGCATAATGTTTTAGCAAGACCAGAACATTGCCAAAGTTTCTTGAAGATTTTACATCTTCGGTGTCGCCACAAAATACCAAGCTTTGTTTCCCAAAAACAAAACAATTTGATGAAGAATATGTTTATTCTGAGTTATACGTGCTTGAAGGCCACTGTAATAATATCACTTCTACTAAATGGTGGATATTCAACAAAAGCCTTCAAATTTTAGCATAAGCAGCCTGCACAGAGTCATGATGATAAACAAGTTTAGAATGGTTGCTTAAACTATCACTAATTTTTACCCAGTTATTTAATCACAAGTATTACTTTATAATGTCGACAATACACTGGAAGAAGGGTAGCACAAGGACCACAAAAAGTGCCATCTAATTTTGGGCTGTGTAATAACCATCGGTATTTTTCAAGCCAGGCTATTTTAAACTTTCTGTTACACTCATGAGAAAAGGTTGTGGGAGAAACTTTTGGTGGTGCCACATGCTTATAAAGATAGGAATACTTTTCAGCATTTGATAGATTACTAATAGCTTGGCATTTTTCGTCAAGTGATTTTGTTGGTATAAATAAATTGCCAATGTCAATGCATGGCTCAGTGACTATAGAAATACCATGACAAGTCTCTGATGAATCCATGATTGCTGTAGAGCAGTACAATAATGATAGTCAAGGAAGAATGGAGTTGTCAGTACTTGAAGAAGTCTGACGCTCAAGTAAACCAGTTTACATATTATCATTGTCATCACCAAATGAATATAGTCAATAGTGTCACCTCACAAGCTTCATATTCATCACCAGCACCAGAGAAAGAATGAGATTGTGACTGGGTTGTATCATTAATAGTGTTTGAAAACAAAAAAAAATATTTATCAATTTTAAAGAAGTGACTAGTATATAGCTATAACATAACATTTTAGTCTCAATACTACATAAAATCTATAGTCAAGACTGTGTTGTACTGATCTATATTTATAGACAAATTAGTATATCATGTATAGGTATTCATGGATTAAACAGAAACTTTATAATTTAAAACACCAGACATTGCATAGCACAACACAAGGTAGCTATTCTAATTGCATGTAAAAAGGATATATTAGCTATAAAAGCAGCAAAGCTAGCTAGTACTGTATCTTGGTCAGCATCTGCCAATCCTATTCTTTTACTGGCAAAAAACATACGTATATTGCTGCAATCAGTTTCACGTAGGTGCTTCATTCTTGTCCGTTCCCTCGCTCAACTCATATATAAAAACATATATATATATATAATCGTATATTACATAAGTCACAAAACTAGCACTAAATGACAAATGTAAATAAGCAACGTTACCTCGCTCAACTCATATATAAATAAATATATATATATATATATATACATATATTACATGATAAGTCACAAAACTAGCACTAAATGACATATGTGAATAAGCAACGTTCCCTTGCTCAACTCACATATAGTTAAAGATGTATGAAGTGTTGAAGGTCTTGTATATATATCGTTTACTGTGTAGTCTCTCGATCCAGACTCTTACTCGTATATCGTCTATTGGGTAATTCTCAAATGGGTTTAGGATTAGTACAATTCTCAGCTCCTTCGTTGTACGAAAATAAAAACTTACAAAAATGCTTATATCTCAAATCCACAATCAGTTTATAGTTCTATTTCCATGACACGATGAAGATTGCTTATACTCAAAACCACATGTAGCTGTTAGATATACACGACTGTTTACAGATATACACAGATTATGTTTACTTTAAGCATTATGATTTGGATAGTTTATATATAGCGGATGTCATATTTACAGTGTCTTGCAAAAGTCGTCACTCCCCCTGTGCTAGTAATAAATTTTAGTTAAATGGCCAAAAATATTTCTTATATTAATATCAGACCAGTTTATAATAATCACAAAAAATAAAAGTGCATTGTTACTCACTTTAGTGATATAACAAAAAATCTTGAAAACACATGTTGCAAAAGTATTCACCCCTAATATGATTATGCAGTTAATATTTTGTTGAAGCTCCTTTGGCAGAAATGACAGCTGAAAGTCCTTTTTTATAACTCTCCAAAAGTTTGGACAGTATGTTGGAGATATTTTTGCCCAATCCTGCTTGCAGATATCCTACAGTTCCTGTAAGTTGGAAGGATGTCTTCGATGCACAGCAATTTTCAAATCTCTCCACATATTTTCGAGTGGATTTAGGCCTGGGCTTTGGCTTGGCCAGTCAAGGACTTTAATATTGTTTCTCTGAAACCATTTTTGGGTTGCTTTTGATTTGTGTTTGGGATCATTGTTCTGTTGAAATGTAAAAATTCGCCGACTTTTATTTTTATGCTGACTTCTTCAGGTTTACATCCAACATTTGTGTATATTTTGTACTGTCCATGATCCCTTGAATGCGTACATGTTCTCCAGTGCCAGCTGCAGAAAAACATCCACACAGCATTATGGACCCACCACCATGCTTGACAGTTGGGACTGTATTTGCCAGATCATAAGCAGTGTTGGGTTTCCGCCATACATACCGTTTGTCATTTAACCCTAAAGTTCTATTTTGGTCTCATCTGACCATAGAACTTCCTGCCACTTTGTTGTAGGATTATTGAAATGTTTATGGACATAGTCCATTTGTGATTTAAGATGCATCTTCGTCAGTAATGATTTCTTTCTTGCCACCCTTTTTTTTTTGTATAATGTATGTGATATTGTCTTGGTGTGTACAATAACTCCAGTTGCTGCTATTGAAGGCTGCAGCTCCTTTAGTGTCATTGTTGGCTTGACAGTCGTTTCTCTGACGACTTTTCTGCTTGTTAGAGTGCAAACTTTTTTAGGACGGCCCGATTTTGGCAAAGTTGAGGTAGTGTGACACATTTTCTATTTCTTTACAACTGATTTTACAGTACTTAATGGCAAATTGAGAACCTTTGAATTTGACTTATAGCCTTCCCCGGAATTGTGCTTCTGAACAATCTTCTCCCTTAGGTGTGTTTTAATTGAGTACTATCGCATAAGAATATATAGTATTGCGTTAATTTTGATA
>NW_013666939.1:135750-148760 GCF_000517525.1 Limulus polyphemus
CAGTAAATAAAGAATCATAGAAAATAATTATCTCTTCTAGTTACGAGCTTTGAACTCGTTTGCTGCTTGCCATAAGTTACTAAGCCTTATCAAATTTTGTATGTGGAGGATGTGAAACAAAATAATTTTTTATAGGTTTTATATATACATTTTGAAATAACCACAAATCATAAATTAATATATCAATACCACAAAATTCCATTATAAGTTATCAAGCTTAGTTAGTAAGCTGTATTTAGGCCTAAAAATTATGAAATTTTGAGTACACTAATGGCTTACCTTACCACGTGGAATCTAGCAGAAAAAGAAAGAGTTTGCCATGCAGATACTTTGCAGAGGCTAAGAAAACCACTAGGAGGACATTCTGAGCTTTCAATTGATTATACACACATCACTGGGAGAAGTAGGTGCACGTAAGCAGTTATTTTAAAAAACTGAAGATGTGGGCTGGGTCACCTCGGTTGATTCAATAAATATATTAATATCTCACAAAATAGAAAAGATAGGAGGTTCTTATTTTACATTCTAGCTTGTCAATATCAGTAATTTGAGTATTTAATTCATAAGAAACTGTAAGCTTTATATTTGGACATCACGAACATCTAATTTGAACCAGTGCCTCATTTAACATACCATGTGACACACAAAAATTGATATTTAGGATTTCTTTTAATATTTATTTTTAAATTAAAAATTAACTAATGTATAAATTAAAATTTGAATTATATTCTACAATTTGATGCCAAACATATTGACATACATTCATAAAATAGTAGTTCAATAAAATTTTGAATGCTAGTCAACAAATGCCGTGACATGGCCTTTGACCCATGTCGGTAGGGTTAATACAATATAGGGCCTTAAGTGTTGTACCTCTAGCTATGCAATTACTCAGACTGTTTGTAACCAATCAAGGGAAAGAATAACTAGAACTCACTTATTAGGCTAACAAGTACTTAAAATATCAATTTAGTGTTTTTTGATATTCTTCATGTAGCCTAAAAATAAAGTCAATCAACATAAAAATTAGAATAACGCATTAAGCTATTTTGTAGAATAAAACTTTTGATAACATAATTTTATCCAACAAAGTTTGAACACCATTATAGAATGAATAAGAATAAAACTAGAAAGTATTATTACGTTAATAAGTTTAAAATGTTTTATCTTCACACTAGCTGTAGTAATGTTTCGTTGTTACAATGATGGTATGATACCAGTTAACTTTTTAAATGTTATTTGTGTAACACTGTAACCAAATTTTTAGTATTTTTTACATGAAAGAAGAAACTTCTAATATAATATTTTGAATGAAATAGTGTCTACCATATAGTCCTAAAGTAACTGAAAGACAAACAGTTAAAATAAGGTTAGTATATTCTGTAAATTATTAGCTCAGCCAGATTATAATCAATTGATTTCAAATGAGTTAGAAACAAGCATTTCAATTTTTGTAAGTGATATTAAATAATTATGATTATTTGTAACCATATTTAGAACAAACCTATATTGAAATGTAAATCAAATTTATTGGCAAAGTGTCTATTCTTAAAATGATGATAGACAGTCTTAACTGAACATTGTCATCCATATGTCATAATAACCATTAAACATAGTTTTCAATTGACACAGTCTGGAATATTCTAGTTTAGTAAGTCACTTCTCAGTCTAAATTAAAAACAGTTTCAATGCTCATGAAGTGACTCAGTCACTGACTCTGATGCTGCATGTCCATCCACATGCCAATGGCCAGGACCAGAATCTAACTAATGCTACACTGCAGGTAAATAATTGAACTATTTCAGAGGAGTACCATTCACATTAATTTCCATGATGGTGTTCAATGTGTCCTATTGTAGTTTGATAAAGTCTTTCTCAATATTCATTGTTGAAAATCCCCTCTAAATACCGGCTGTGCTGATTGAAATGACCATTATCTTAACAACATGCAAAATGTTAGCATATTGAGTAGGCTTTCTTCTCAATAAGTCACCATACACTTGGAGTTGAGATGAATTTTCATTTTGGACACATGCAGCCTAAAAGGCAACTAGTCTTCAAAGATAGCTTCCCCCTGTTCCTTCCCCAAAAATGTAATAAAGTGGTCTAGGATTCTATCCAATTCCTCATTTCCATTGTTCACTAATTCCTGAGTGTCATATGGCCATATGCTGAAGCTGAACACTTCAGAAAAATTACTGAATGCTGGACTCTGTAGTTTTCAAATCCCACATCAATATAGACCAGAGTTCCATCACTTATTTCAGTATACAGAGGTTCACAGTCCCTTTCTTACAATTCTCCTTTGAGTTTCAAGTCTTTTAACTACCCATCCATGTAGTTCTTCAAGAACTTGGCCCTGGTGTGGATTTGAGTCTTACCAGCTTAACTTTCTGCATGGACTCGGTACTTGGGACTGACCTTCTTGCCATTTTGTGCTTGTTATAGTTTTCATGCTATAACTTTTAAATTAGTTAGTGAATGTTAACGAAATATGGCAGATTATCAGTAAACATTACAATGCTTTCATTCACTAAATATCAATTGTTTTTTTATTAAGTATTAAGGTTTGTAAAGCAATGTTTTTCTCAAGTCTATTTTTTCTTTTTCACATGTTGCATATATATTATGCAAAGTAATATTCATTTTAAAATTAAAAATAACTTGTGCATCAAAAAATTTTCAAATTTCACATGCAAAATATGTATAATGTCCAAATACTTCTTAAAACATTTCCTAAGAAAAACTATTTTATCTGTTATTTTCAGTAACTGATCTCTGTATGGGTTCAGTAGATTCGACCGATCTTGCAACCATCATAAAAAATTAGGAAATAAATATAAATTATACCTCTTTCATTCAAAAATGAACACAAATTATAACATAAAAACATAAATATTAGACTAAATAGCTTAAATCTCATAACATTATACATCTATATATATATTTATTATTTTTATTATATTGACCTTTCAGCCATGCCTGGCTAACGACATATCAAATAACATAAAACTGACCTTTGGTCTGTACAAAGTAACTTGTCTTGGCTGTGTTTTAGTAGACTAGTATTTTGTAAAATGCCCCCCAGTGGCACAGCGGTATGTCTGTGGACTTAAAATGCTAGAATCCGAGTTTTGATACCCGTGATGGGTAGAGCACAGATAGCCCATTGTGTAGCTTTCTGCTTAATTACAAACAAACAATTTTGTAAAATACAGCCACATTTCAATTATTATACATTATATATTTATATAGATTATTGCTATTTTAAAATAAGTTCTTTCTCTTTAAACATAGAACAGTAAATAAGGAAGTAAAGCAAATTATTTTTCTTCTAGTTACGACCTTTGTACTTGGTTGCTGCTTGTTGTAGGTAGCTAAGCCTTTAAAAAATTTTGCACATGGAGTACATGAAACAAAATATTTTTTTTAGGTTTTATATATACTTTTAAATAACTACAAAATCATAAATTACTACATCAGTACCATAGAATTTCACTATAATTTATCAAACATAGTAACTAAGCTGTATATGGGTCTAAAAAAATATGAAATTTTGAGCAGACTAAAGACACAACATACCTCTTTGAAATCTTGATTTAAAAGAAAGAAATAATGCTAGGTATGTTAGAAAGGCTTAGAAACTCACTAGGGGGACATTCTGAGCTTCCAATTGGTTATTCATGTCATATAGAAGTAAGTGTTTATAAGGGAGCGTTTCCAAAAATGGAAGGAGGTGAGCGGGGTGCCACTATGTTTAATTTATTACGTGAGCAATATCTTGGCAAATAGAAAAGATCTTACTTCATATTCAAGCTTATCAATATCTGTAATTTGAGTTTCTAATTCGTATGAAACTATAGATTAAGTATTTTGACTTCACAAACATCTAATTTGAACCAGTGCTGCATTCAATATACCACATGACACACAAAAATCAATGTTTATCTGTGTTTTTTAATATTTACTTTTAAATTAACAAATTGAGTAATATATAGTTCTAAAATTTGAATTATAATCTATAGTTTGATACCAAACTTATTGACATAAGTTCATGTAATAGTAGTTTAATAACATTTTGAATGTGAGTCAACAAACGAGATGACATGGCCTTTCACCTGTGATCTGTATGAAAAGGGTTAACAACCAGTCTTTTAATTTTTTTTAAACTCTCAATTGTATTTATATTCCATAACTCCCTGGAGAGTTGGTTCATTATATATTGTATTTTATACTCTTTTTACTCTTGTTCCATAGTTGTTATTGTAATTTCATAATGCTTATTTTCTAATGTTCTAGTATTATGCATCTGATTTTTTAGTACTTTATGATTTAAACTATAATATCCATTTTTATTTCATCTAATATGTTTAATTTTTTGTCTATATTTTGGAGCATTGTAGGTACTATTGGATTCTGTATGTCATGTTCAGTAATATCCATATCTATCCAAGTTTTGGACCTTCTCTTGATTTCCAATATCAGTAGATTTTAACAAATTCATTTTTCAGTAACATTTACATTTAATGGATTTCCGTTGTTGGTTGCTGTCAAATTATATTTTCCGTTATTGAATAAACCAGAATTTTCCAATCGTTTACTGGTATCTCAACAGTGGTATGGCAATTTTTTGACAATCCACTACATTGATAATGAAGTAAACCCTCACAAATTCCATAACATTTTACGTAGTCTCCATTGTCAGGCAAAGGCTTTATTCAAACATCAGAACATTTAGAAGCCATTTTCTCGGTTATTTCGATGTATGATGTTTTCAATAAATAAAAAATCTTTGCACTATAAAAAACATGCAATTGTTAACTTAGGCATAAGCATTAACTATGCCAATGTAAATACACTTTGTTAGTCATTCAAAATGTTTAGTATTCCTTTTTTATATTATAATCAATATAATCTGTTCAGGGTTTTTTTTTTGTGAATTTCAGTCATCTCACAACTATTCAAATATCAGCAGGAAGAGAAAAAGCACATCATAATTTGCCAAGTAATAGTATATAAGTTTTAAGTTCTTAATTCTATCAGGCAATATTTAAATAAATCCTGAGTTTCCCTTAGTGTGATACATGTGACACATTTTCTATAGGTATCGGTATCTTCTCTTATCTATTTTATCCATCACCTCTCCAAAAAGTAGGAAATTCAGTATAAATTACTCACTATAAAATTGTTATTGCTCAGACAAACCATAACTTTTTAGACTTCAATTTTGTTTGGTTACAGAGCTGTTAAATAGAAAATGAGACCCTTCCTGTCACATCCTCTCTTTCACAATTCGTTGATAGTTCTCTCTCTTACGTTTCATTATATATTACCTATAACCAATAGAAAGTGAAGGTTTTTATCTATCAAAAGACGTATTCTATTATGTTGTGTTCTGAACACAGAATAGTCAATTTCACTTGCAATATAACTTTGGTTCCCACTGGTATTACAATGGCTAGCTTGGATGAATTTGTAATGGATCTTTTCACATAGTTAGAAAGCCAGAATAATTGTGATTGTTAGAGGCAATTGTCTGTATTTTGCATATTATTAGTCTATGTCCTTTGGCACATTATTTAATTAAATAAAAATTATTTAATGCATTACTACCATTAATATAAAGTGTCATCAATAGTTGACAGCAAAAAAAAAATAATAATAATAATAATACTTGTAGAAGTACTTTATTTTTTGTTTTTCATATTTATTCTTTAGTTATTATTATAAAAGTAAATAAAATGTAAAAATAGAGATCTCATTAGGAGGTTAGTTAAGGTTAGATTAGGTAAAATAAACAATAATAATAATATTAAAAAAATCTTTCACAAGGCACACATGCGAGCAACTTGGTATAGCTCATGGGTAATGTAATTTGATAGCACAATGTAAGCTAGATGTTCCCCAAGTGATTTACAACTTATAATGGTGCAAATAGTACTTAGACATGGTTCAAAGGGCAATAAAATAATAAGATTTAATCATAAATAAATGTATAATGCTACTTAGGATAAACAAGTGTAGTTTCATTCTGCCTTTGAAGTCATTCTAGAAAGAAAAAGAGGTTAATTTAGATTATTTTTCTTTTTTTTTGTGGTTATACATCGGTCAAATTGACCAACCTTGTATAGAGTTAGGGTAGAGAAAATATCAGATTAAAATATAGTTTTACTGAAAAAAAACAATTGAGATGTATTTAGAAGGTTTTAGAGATTAGACAAATGAGATTTTTGAGATGAAGAAAACTTTTTTTAATGTTAACATGAAAATCACTTTGCACACGGTCTAGTCACCAAAAAATACTTGATATATTCATGGACAAATCTTTTTTTAGCTTGTTAAAAATACTTCACTAAAATTAGATTTTTTTTATGTGAAAGACATAATGTTTACATAAAGACTCAAATTTTGTGAAATATACACACTATATTGAAAGTTAATAGTATAAAATCTATAAAGACTATACAAGTACAAAAAGGGTCACGTGATCGGCCAAATTGACCGAGTCTGTGTGGAAAGAGTTAAATCAAGTGAAGAATGTGTATTTTTTAGGGATGGAAGAGTAGTTTTATGTATCATGTTTCTTTTCTTAGAATTTCAGTATCATGTTTGGCTGTTGAGAGAACTTTAAAATTGGAGGGAGAGAAATAAGATGTCCTGTTTCTGTATTGTGCTGATAGATAGTGGAGATGGGAGGTTTGTCACCTTTCTTCCAGTTTTTATAGATATGACCATGTGTTCACATGGTCATACTTTTAAGGTGACGTTTGGTTTCACCAATATAGGGGGCCTTACAGTCTCCAAATGTGTATAAGTAGACTAGATGTGAACAATGGGCAGTTGGTACATGATCTTTGTGGAAGAAAATATGTTTTAGTCTGAAATTGAGTTTCATAATAACTTTCAGGTTAATTTTGGGATTGTAAGAGTTACATAATTCCAAAACATACTTACCTCCCCTCACATTACAGCTATTACTCCGCTGCCAGGGTTTCTTTCTTTGTCCATCTAAACAATGATTTTTTTCTTACTTGCTCCATTCTTTTATACTCCCTGGACAATTGCCCTTGGTGATATTTGTCTTGTGACACTCTCCACATATGTCAATGTGCCCTCTATCCTGGTACTGTATATAAGTATCTCATTCAGATAATGTATCACTTTTCCCTCAATAAAGTGTCACTAATGGGTTTCCTAGTGCCACTATCATTTGGAGAGACTTTGAGCATTCTCGATGTTAAGTAGTTGATTTTTGTAAAAAAATAAAATCCACTTGGTAAGTCGATTTATGGTATGAATTCCTGGATTATTATTTTTGGCATGGAGGCAAATCTGGTCTCTTGTATCTGACCTCTGATAGCAACACACAATAATCAGCAGGGGTCACTCTCGATTGAGACTGTCAGTGGTGTTCCTCTGGGGTGCTCTGAGGCTGTAATCGAGGAGAGAATTTATATTTGTTTTTTCTTGCACCTTTTATTTTGTTGGTTTCTGTGGGACATTGTTAAGTTTATGGGCTTGCAATGCTATAATCTGGGGTTTGATTTCCTATAATGGACACAGCAGATAGCCCAATGTTGCTTTGCTCTAACAAAACAAATTTTACTAATTATTTTTCCAAACAACACAGTGTTTAACCCCTTTGCCCTGGGTATCCTTTACTACTCATGATAGAAAGTTTTAGTGTCTTATGTTCAAAATGTTATTAAACTAGTTTTTGTTTATGTTATACCAATTAGTAAAGCATTAAATCATAGCTAATAATATAAAATAATATGAGGCCAATTTGGGATAAGCTGCTGCTGATTGGTATTCTTTAGTTGGTTCCTGAAGAGTGTGATGTTTTGGGTCTTTCCTCAGTTGCTTTTGAGTCTGCACTTTACTTGATGGCTGAAAAGGTCTGGGAGCAAATATTTAGTTTTCTCTACATCCATGGACATTGTGGTTCATCCAGGGAGGTTTACTTCTCAGTTACATGAAGGAACAGTTATGCCTTATCTGCCACGATTGTCAGAACTATGTGATTTAGTCTACCACCACTAGGTGGAAGCATATTCCGACTCAAATAATACATCTAATCCTCAGAATTAAGGGTTCTCTTGAATAGATCAATGTCTCCTTTTAGTTACAGTGGTAAGTCTACAGACTTACAACTCTAAAATCCAATTGTTTGTATACCTAACACTAAATTTTGTTGGAAGACACTTAGGATCACCTATTTCATTGATGACATACTGGAAGCATTGTTAACATGCACATTGGTTCGATTATTGGCTTTTGCTTTCATCTCTGTTGTTGTTGGCATCTTGACTTTCATTAGCTCCTACAGGAGGTCATAGTTCCACCTCTATTCAAGGGTCTCAACCAACATTCCCTCTAATTTATTACACAAGTATAAAGATAATGTGTGGATGTGTTCCAGGAATGTTTTTGTTGGGGGGGGGGGGGTATTTTAGACCATCAACCCTATTAGATCATTAGACTGTTTTGCAATGCTACTAATTGGTTATTTGGGCTTTAGGTGTATAGACTGCCAGGGTCATTAAGGCCATCAATGTGTTGAGACTCCTCACTATTACTGAGGGCGTGTGTGGCTCTTGATTGGTTGTTGTGCAGCCATGCAGCTTAGAGCGAACACTGGTCTTGACCCCCTAACATCATGCACCTCAGTATATTGGTACCACAAATAGATTCTGTCCATATCCAAGGGTTCTGCTGCTTGGTTGGAACACAGCCAGTGGCATCAATGGTTATTGTATGTCTTCAGGGTCTGTGAGGCCTTGGCTCCGAGGATTTCTGGATGTGTCGTAACCTTAACCATGGATCCATGGGCACTACAGGTCCTTGAGTCAGGATTAGTCATTCAGCTCACATCTTCACCACCATTATCCACCTAACCTGTAGGGTTTTTGTCTCCCATATATCCTTAGGATTTGGAACTTAGTTCAAGGGCTATCAGAGTTTGGTCGGTCTGGGGGTAGTGAGAGAGTCGTGCTAGTTCTTCTGGGTTTTATTCCCATCAATTGCTGGGCCTAAGAAGACAGGAGATTGATGTCCAGTCATCGATTTTTCACATCTACATCAGTGCCTAGATTCTTCAAGGTTCACATTTACTCATTCTTCAATCTGAGTTAGCATTTTTTGCTGGGATTGTGGATGTCGAAGTTCATTATAGTCGGTTCCTATCTGCACTTTGCCACCGTAGTGACATTCTACCACTATCAGTTTTTTTGTGCATAAAGGTCACGTACTGCAGTTGTAGGTTTTTACATTCAGACTAGCATCAGCATCACATGGGTTCTGTCAAATTGTACGAGTTTTTGCTTGTTATCTCCATTCCTTAGAACTGTGTACACACCATTCCATAGACGACTGGTTACTGCTGGCGCCATCTTGTCATTTGTCAGAACATCACACCCCTATTCTACTTTCAGAAATAACAAGGGCAGGCTTTGATTTCAGAGCTGAGACATCTATTCTTCCTCCAATTTAATATGTAATCATTCTGGGTTTTTTTTCATCATGTTTCTCAGTTGGGCAAAGCTAACTCCCATCTGGCTCCATGCTATGAAACAGAAGCCTGACTCTTACTCACCTCTCCTTTTCCCAATGCACAGATGGTTCTTTCTTATTTGGGAATGTGGGCATCACTCGAATCTCCCTCATTCCTTTGGGTTGAGAGCATAAGAGACCCTTTCAGTTGTCTTTAAGCGACCAAGGGATCATAAACATTGATTCACTGGATTCCCCAGTTTCCTTAGTCATGATCAGTCTTCGATCTTGAGGAGTTGTTAAGTCAGGGCACTATTAAGATATGGGTGCTTCTGCTGTCACATTGTCCAGAGTTTTATCTCTTCACGAATGCTTTGCTTCAGGTGTGAGTGTATATACCAACAGTCAGGAATTCCAGGGTCTACGCACAGATGATGAAGCTTCCCTACACAATGTTTTAGTTTTTCTTGCTCTTCAAAAGGCAATGCCTCATTGTTTGGGCTTATTAAGATTTCACTTTGACAATTCCATGGTGGTGTCTTGCATTTCCCATCGAGGAGGCACTTGGTCTAGGGCTCCTTGTTTTTGAACCTTGGACCTCCTTTGTCAGGAAAACTCCTATCATATCACCCTACTAGCTTGCCATGTTCCACGAGTGATGACTGTGGTAACAGATCAGTTGTGTGAATCCAAACAGAATAGATGCTGTATTGCAACATTCTGTTAGATTGTCTCTCATTTTGCACCACTGATGATTGGTGGGTTGGCCACTCATTGGAACACCCAACTACTGGCAATTTGGTCTCCAGTACCTCACCTTCTGGCTTTGTCAGTGGGTGTATTCTGTCAGGACAAGACGGTATTACAACTGTATGCCTTCCCTCCAATTCATATGTTACTCAAGGTATTAACTACAAATTGTTCCAACCCATTATCTGGTCCTGTTGATAGCACCAGATTGGCAGCTACACCCTGTTTTCTGCTTCTGCAGTACCTTCTTGAGTGTCCACCTCTTCTACTTCTTCTTTGGTCATCTCTGTAGCCATGATCTGACATGGTACATCTGACTATCTAGAAGCTCAAGCTTCAGGCATGGAGGTTATGCAGTCTTTTGCGCAGCGTTGAGGTTTAATAGATAGACATGAATTAAGTTCCAATTGAAAAGCACACATGTTCTGGAAGTAGTGCAGTTTCCTCACTAGAGTGCCAGTTTTCTGTTGACACTCCCATGGTCTATGCAGATGCTTTCTGTATGAATAATGTCCTCACCAGCCCCTCCAACTTCTCTATGTAGAATTCTAGCTCCACTCACAATCTCCTGCCCTTCTTCCCTACTAAGAGTTACAGACTGCAGATTGAATCAGTCTCAAAAAAGTGATAACATCTGAATGAGGTGATTATATACAGTACCAGGATAGAGGGCATATTGACATAGGTGGAGTATTTCATGAGACAAATATCACCAAGGGCACTTCAATGGGGTATAAAAGACTGGAGCAGGTGAGAAAAAGTCAGACCAATGCTAATATGGGCAAAGGAAGAAACCCTGATATTTGAGTAATAGCTGTAGTGTGAGAGGAGGTAAGTATTATTGGAAATACATTTTCGATTTAAGAAAATGTTAACTTTTTTCAACAGTTTCATGATAAGAGAGCTCTGTCTTCCAAGATATGGGAAGTAAGTGTACATAGAAAGTTTGGGTACAGTGGGTTTCTTAGGTGGTTTGACAAATGAGAAAGTTATTTTCCCCAAGAAATGCTTAAGGTAGTCTTTTTGAAAGAGAATGCTTTGTATGGAAGAAATTTCTTTGTGAAGGGATAGATAGGAAGAGGTAAGGTTGTAGGCTGTATTTAGTAGGCAGAGAATAAGATTCTGTTTGAAATAAAATGATATAAAACTGTTAAACTCAGTGTAAGGGCTAGTAAATGTGTTTTTAAGTTAGACAGAAGATGAACACCTGATAGCATCTTGATTAACAAGAACGTACAGAAATGAAATAGTGTTATTCATCTCAATTTCATGAATGAAGTGTATAGAGGGGTGTTGTGAAGTAAGATAGTCAAAAAAATGTTGGATATGAAATAAGGAAAGTATCATCAACATACCTTTTGTAATGAACAGGCTTGAAGATTAACCCTTTCCAGACAGGTCATGGATGAAAGGCCATGTCATTACGTTTCTTGACTTGCATTCAAAATGTTAATGAACTACTATTTCATGAATTTATTTCAATAAGTTTGGTATCAAACTGTAGACTATAATTCAAATTTTAGTATTATATATTACTCAATCTTTAATTTAAAAGTAAATATTATAAAACACAGTTAAACATTGATTTTTGTGTCACATGATATGTTGAATGCAGCACTGGTTCAAATTAGGTGTCAAAATACCATATCTACAGTTTCATATGAATTAGGATCTCAAATTACCAATATTGACAAGCTAGAATATAAAATGTATCTTCTGTTTGCTAAGATATTGCTCATGTAATAAATCAAACACAGTGGCACCCAGCCCACCTCTTTCCATTTTTGGAAATGCTCCCTTATATACACACTTACTTCTACATATGACGTGAATAACCAATTGGAAGCTCAGAATATCCCCCTAGTGGTTTTTTCAGCCATTTTAATGTGTTTGGGTGCCATCTCATTTTTTCTAACCAAGGTAGGTTGTGTCTTTAGTCCACTCAAAATTTTATATTTTTTAGACCCAAATACAGCTTAGTTACTAAGCTTGATCAATTATAGTGGAATTTTATGGTATTGATGTTGTAATTTACGATTTTTTTTGGTTATTCAACTGTATATATATAAAACCTTAAAAAAATTTTATTTCATATCCTCCACATGTGAAATTTTAAAAGGCAACCAAGTACAAAGGTCGTAACTAGAAGAGATAATTCTTTGCTTTACTTCTTTATTTACTGTTCTATGTTTTAAGAAAAATAAGTTTGAGAACTTATTTCTAAATAGCAATAATCTATATACATATATAATGTATAATAATTGAAATGTGACTGTATTTTAGAAAATACTAGTGTACTAAAACACAGCCAAGACAGGTCACTTCGTAAAGACTGAAGGTCAGTTTTATATTTTTGGATACGGTAACAAGAGTGCAAGTGTGCCGCGTCATTATACCTTTTAAGTTATTTAGGCTAAACATTTATGTTTTAGTATTATTTGTTTTCATTATAGAATGAAATAGACATAATTTATATTTATTTCCTAATTTTTTATGGTGGTTATAAATCTTCTGAACCTGTACAGAGATCAATTACTGAAAATAAGAAATTTTTGATAACTATCTGGACATTATATAGATTTCACATGTGAAATTTGAAAATTTTCTGGTGCATAAAAGTATTTTTAATCTTAAAATAAAAATTACTTTGCTTGTTTTAATGGGCAACATGCAAAAAAGAAAAAAGGGATGAGAAAAACATTGCTTTATAAACCTAAAGACTTAATAACAAAAATTGATATTTTGTGTATAAAAGCATTATAATGGTT
>NW_013666939.1:148859-149873 GCF_000517525.1 Limulus polyphemus
GTTGAAAGAATTAAAGGACAGTTGTCCATTCAGTTCAGTTTGTGGTGACGAAAAAAATGTTGGCAAGCGTTGAACTCAGTGTGGAGCCCATAGAAATGCCATCTACCTGGTATTGCTAAAGAGGAAAAGTCTTTAGTCGAGAGTTCATCCAGGAGAATATTAATAAAACAGAAGTAATATCAAAGCTAGCCACCATGTGTTTTTTTTTTGGAGAGGGGGGGGAGACTCAGACGTTGTAGATTCGTTCCCAGTAAAAGGTTTTAAAATAGATACAAGGAATTGAGCTAACTTATAAGTGTGAGTGCCTGTGGCAGAAAGTACAGGTTGGAGGGGATGTTTGGTTTTTGAACTTTTGGCAGGCTGTATAATACTCCAGGTTGGGAGCCTGTAGGATATATATTGCTCTAAACACAATCAGGAATATTTCTTTTGTTTGGGTTTCCTTCAAGTTGTAAAGTATGGGATAATGGTTCTTAGCCTACAAGTTTGAACTTATCGCTAGCGTTAAGAATGTCAAGCACTTTCTTAACATAGTCAACTTTGTTGAGTATAACAACTCTGTTTCCTTCAGGAGTTCTTTGATTACTGTCAGTTCTCTAGATTTTAGATTTGAGGATAGAAGTATTCTTTGAAAACATGGGTAAAGATATGTTCCGGTACAAGGATTCCTAGGGATAGAGGCAATTAGTGTAACTGAGTTTTGAGGTGGGTATGGAAAAGTTCAGTACTTTGACTAGGGCGGTTTTCTGATTATCACTTAGTGATGTTGCTGTCAGGGGAGATCTTGATGTGAGTTATGTTGTTGGATAATTTCCTTAGTTTAACATTCTGTATGTATTCATGTCTTGGTAAAGATATGTTCTGGTACAAGGATTCCTAGGGATAGAGGCAATTAGTGTAACTGAGTTTTGAGGTGGGTATGGAAAAGTTCAGTACTTTGACTAGGGCGGTTTTCTGATTATCACTTAGTGATGTTGCTGTCAGGGGAGATCTTGATGTGAGTTATGTTGTTGG
>NW_013666939.1:150545-153527 GCF_000517525.1 Limulus polyphemus
CGATTTTCAAAAGGTGGTTGTAGTTCAGCTGGGATGTGAAGTTGGAGAGTACAGTTAGAGATGAATTCAGCTTAGATGGGAGGTGATATTTGTGTTGGTGTTTTCATCTAAGCTCTTCATCAAGTAAGCGCTTTAGACAAATGTGGTAAGCTATACGTCTACATATACACATGCGGAGATTGTAAGGCCTCCTGTATTGGTAAAACCAAACGTTACTTTAAAGTACAAGTGTGTGAACACAAGGGCATATCTATAAAACCTGGAAGAAACACTACTAAATGAAATGAAATTTGAAAAATACATGCCCACATAAAATAATTTATAACTTTTAACTTCAGTAATAAGTTAGAAAAAACATTTTTTCTTTTACTCTATCACTACGGGCTTGGGCCCAGGGACTGACCTTGTAACCATTTTATGCTTGTTATAGTTTTCATACTATAACTTTTAATACAACATGTGTATCTTCATGATATTTTACATATTATCAATAAACAATACAAGGCTTTCATACACAAAATATCAGATTTTTGTTTATGTTTTAAGATTTCTAAATTAATGATTTCCTCATGCATTTTTTCTTTTTGAATGTTCATCATCAACATGCAAAGTAATTTTGATTTTAAGATTAAAAATACTTCTATGCATCAGAAAATTTTCAAATTTCACATGAGAAATCTTTATAAACTACTAATAATCTCAAGATAGTTATCAATCATTTTATTTAGCAAAAACTGTATATTTTACCTGTTATTTCACTATTTTATCTCCATATGGACTTGGTTGATTTGACTACCTCATAACCACCATAAAAAATTAGGAAATAGATATAAATCATGCTTTTCCATTTAGAATGACAACAAATTAGAACACAAAACCACAAATGTTTAGTCTACATAGCTTAAATGTCATAACATTATACATCTATCTATATTTATTTTATTGGCCTTTCAGCTGTGTCTGACTAACATTACAGAAATTGTAATGATGTAGAATATGTACACTGATGTTACTGTATCCAATAGTATAAAATTGACCTTTACAAGCTGACTTGTCTTAGCTTTCTTCTCATGGACTAGTATTTTGTAAAATACTGTCACGTTTTGGTTATAATACAGTACATATGTATCTATATTATTATTATTTACAAATAAGTACTTAAATTTCAGTTATTTTTCTTAGAACACAGAACAGTAATTAAAGAAATATAGAAAACAATTGTTTATTCTACTTACACATTTTGTACTCGTTTGCTGCTTGCCATAATTTGCTAAGTGTTGTTAAATTTTTCATGTGGAGAATATTTTTTTAGGTTTTATATATGCATTTTGAAATAACAAAAATCATAAATTACTTTATCAATACCACAGAATTGCACTATAATTTATCAGGCTTAGTAACTAAGCTGTATTTGGATCTAAAAAATATGATTTTTTGAGCTCCATAATGTCTTACCTTACTGCTTTGATTCTACCATGAAAAGAAAGGGCACCCTGTGTAAATGCTTCACAGAGGCTAAGAAAACCAATTAGGGGACATTTTGAGCTTTTGATTGGTTATACACACGTCATTGGACGAAGTAGGTGTACTTTAGCATGTATTTCCAAAAATGGAAGTGATGGGTGGGGCCACCTTGGTTGATGCATTAGATATAATAATATCTTAGAAAATAGAAAAGTTAATAGGTTCTTATTCTATTGTGTCAATATAGGTAATTTTAGTTTTTATTTCCTCAGAAACTATAGACTTTGTAATTGAACTTCAGCACATCTAATTTAATTAAACCAATGCTGCATTCAACATACCACATGATACACAAAAATCAATAATTAGGAAGTTTGTTTTAATTACTTTTAAATTAAAAAAAATTAGCTAATATATAATACTAAAATTTGATGCCAAATTTATTGCCATAGATTCATAAAATAGTAGTTGAGTAAAATTTTGAATGTAAGTCTACAGATGTAATGACATGCCTTTTGACCCCTGACCATAGGAAGACCCATCAACATAGGGTTAAACATTTTCATCCAATTTCCCCTGGTGGGACAGCAATAAGTCTATAGATTTACAACACAAAAATCAGGGGTTCAATTCCCCTTGGTGGACACAGCAGATAACCCAATGTGACTTGGTTATAAAAAAAACAGCAAACAAACTCTCTCTCTCTCTCTCATTTTTCATCCAAGTGAAGTAATGAATTTTGAGTGTGAGGAAATGGTTATTGTATTTCACAAGTTATTTATAAATTTTTTTTTCACATGTAGGTGTCTCTGAAACATGGTTTTAAATGTCTTAAAACTTGCAGATGTTACTTTATAAGATACAATGTTAAGTATTTCTTTGAAAATTTGTTATTTAGAATGCTGTATCTTTGCCAAGTTAAAGCATACAAATGATAATTTGAAAAGTTTTTTTGGTGTACAAGAAGATAGCTTTTATATGCAGAAACATTTGTTAGCTGAGTTCTTGCACAGATCTTAAAATATAACGTTGACAAATGGAAACATCGGCACATGTAGATATGTAGATCTTGAAAGTCGAGTTGTTCAAAACTTGAAAATAGTGTTGATGTACCCAATTCCATAAGAACTAAGAGTGTGAAAGAAAAGAATTTACCATGTCGCTCCTGTAAAACAAAACTTCTACCACCAAAATGTGAATCAGCAATTGGCCAACATTTACAAGCGAACCCGACTTGTGCTGACAACTACATGGATAGCAGGTTTAAAATTATTGCAAATGGTCTGTCAACCTTTCATATCTATATTTTGGAAGGACATAAACCTGTCCTTTGCCACCAAAAAGAATTCCTATACAATCTACACATCCTTCAGTAGGTCTTTGACATTTCCTGATTGGCTTAAGGACTTGCCAATCAGTGATTGCCTTACCGGCCCAAGGTGTTGGTCTGACTCATTTTATAAGCTGTACTATTTCCTATAGATCATTTTCCAGATGGTTCTGCTATGATTAGTATCT
>NW_013666939.1:154132-157937 GCF_000517525.1 Limulus polyphemus
TGATTAGTATCTGGCGAAAAGCTTCAGCAGATATTTCCTTTGCAACATCTCAACCAACAATTGGTCCAGTTATCAATGCTACTTTCAAGTTTTGAGCAACTCAAATTTCAAGATCTACATATCTACATGTGTTGATGTTTCCATTTATCAAAGTTATATTTTAAGATCTGTGCAAGAACACAGCTAACATATGTTTCCGCATATAAGAGCTATTCCAGTACATTACTTTACATTTCAGTGTCTGTTTTTATGTATTAAGCTAAATTGAAAGTGTTATATCATCCATAAAATCTTAGCATCATTTGATATAAAAATGTATTAAAAGTATTGGATGTTATTAAAGCTGAGTCATGCATCTGAAGCTTGACGTCATGAAAATTTTTTTAAATATCAATTTTATTTAGTCACAGTATATATATATATATATATAATAATGGCTATTAATTATGTTGTAATTACTGACTCTAATGATATTTTTATTGGAAGACCTCCTTTTGGCCCACGGGGTTCTCCTCCAAGGTTTCGTGGACCACCACCTATGAACCGAGGCCCTCCACCACATGGAAGAGGAGGACCACGGCGACCACCACCTCCAGGTTTTAGAGGGCCACCTCCACATCCACATCACTTTGATCCAAATTTTCCAAGACATATGCCACCACCACCTGCTGGAATGCCTCCACCTCCAGGAGGAATGCCACACCCTCCTGGAATGCCACCACCACCAGGAGGAGGACCTCCTGGAATGGTAAGTTAGAATCAAATTTTTTTTCCTTTTGTTTAAAACAATACCTTTTAACCATCACAGTATTGGCAGGTCAAAGAGTGTATGCCATGATTTTTTAGAGTTACATGTCATGTAGACTTACATAAAATTTTTTATTAAGCTACTAGTATATGAATGTATTTTGGCATCAAATTGTAGTTTATAATTCAAATTTTAGTATTATACCTTATTTAATTTCTTGATTTAAAACCAAATATTGAAAACAAATTGCTAAAACAATATGCCTTTCTTTTTTTGGTATTGGTACCTTTATGTATTTTTATTGCACTTTTAATGTTAAGGAAACAAATAGAAGCATAATTTCCTACTCTTTATTACAAAAGAAATTTTATTTCACTCATCCAATGGATGGATACTCCAATAACATGAAATAATATCAAAAATACTTTTTTTCCCTAAAATGAGTGCAGCTTCTAACAAGCATTTACATTTATTTATCCTCAACAGTTTCACATATGCTTTCATTTGATTTTATTGTTTTATTGCTCTTTGAACCATTTCTAACCAGCATAACAAATCAACAAATCACCAGTAGCTTAGGGTAAAAGGAGACAGTAGGCAGCTTGTATTTTTTACTTAAGTTTTCTTAATTAACCTGAAAAGTTACCAATTCTTACATTTTACTTGCTTTAATAAATAAATAAAAAATATACAAAAAACTTTAAAAATTTAGCATTTACTTTAGCCTTGAGGCATTTGGGTTTGTGGTTTAGTAAGCCTGTTTTTTTTTCTCACTATGTTCCTTCTCCATAAATAACTTGTATAGTATTCAAATATGTATTTTGGTACACAAAAACATATTGGGCGCTAGAGCAGAATGTCCAAGATCTATTATAATTTATCTGGCTATGTAACTAACCTATAAATTGGTTGAAAGATTCCATTACTGCTTGGAAGAATGTCTAAGCCATTAAGTTCACCCTGAAAAACAATAGCTTTGATTGGTAGAACAAAACAATCATATCAATGTTCTTATTTATGTTTTATTTATTTATTATACACTTTCAGTTGGTTATAAACATATCCAACAGCAATTTCAGAGAGAATTGTAGACATTTCCTTAACCTGTTACCTACCATGGCCATTTTATCTTATTGTGAGGGCAAAATCACATTTGTGAATTGAAAAAATTATAGAGAACTTGTCTTTTATTAGATTTCAGATTTTATTTTTGTAAATAGTAGCATAACATTCAATTATTTGACAAAATTGTATTCATTAATGAAGTTTAAAAGGAATATAATGAAAAAAAATCCTAAAATATGTTTTAGACTGTAAATAAGCACCCTCTAAGAAAAAAATTGTTTTTCAAAATATTTAAAAATTTTTTCCTTCCACTTCAGCACTGGTCCTATCATCTATGATTGGTATCTAAACCTTTTTCTAGTCTGTTTTTTTTATAAAACAGCTTCTGGGCATGTTAAACCTCAGTTGTAAAAACTTTTAGCCAATCCTAGTTGAAGGTGTCAATTTTAGTACCATGTTATTCCAATCGCTGTATTTCACATTTGACAAATCGTAGGATGATAAGGAAAGCACATGATGAAACATTGTTCCCTGGATTTTACAATATGAATGTGGGTGGTGCTTATTATAGTAACTGCCATTCTATGTAGAGGTATTTAGTATTGGCCAATAGTGCTTTTCTATAAGCATTAGAAAACTTGCTTCTAGAAAATACTGCATGGGATGTACATGACTTTTATTATTTTTATATAGTAGCTTAGGTCATGCTGCATCGTATATCTATTTATATTAATCATTATATTGAAAAATTAACTCAAAATAGATATATTTTTTAGGAAAGAAGTTGATCCACGATTGTTATGGTTAAGAGCTATCGAGTGGCGAGTGCAAAGTCTTTACATGAATTAGGCTTAGCACTTTTGAACTGAAAGAGTTTGTGATTTTTTATATTTGTTTGCATTTAAATTTGTAGTTTTAAGTTCAATAATTTAGTGTAATTTTATATTTAGTTCATAATAATAATAATAATATGATTCAGTATTTAGAATGATAAACTTGTGTGATTTATATGTAATACTACTAGTACCAGTACCACATAAGAATTTTATATTTTTCCTTCTTACAATCTTTACTTTATAGTAAAACCCACACTTCTTCTTGTTATTTGCTTTAGAATTAAAACAGTTTAACAGATATATAAAGTTTAATCTGATATTTTGCAAATGTTTTAAAACTCAGTGTACAAGTGACAACAATAAAACCCATATGTTGGTTGTGAAACAGACTAAATACATTTGTCTCAATAATACAGGGAAGCTATGACATTCTTACAGTTGGGGTCTCAATACATTGAAGAGCTTAAGTTTCGCATTCCAACATAAATCTTGCCTATAATGAGAGGAATTTGACCAGGACTAATCTTTTAAGTGCTGTAAAGTAATTTTCTTTGTAATTTATGGTGTCTGTATTGTTTGGTAATCTCTTCTAACAGGATGTATCAAGTAACTAGGGTTAGGCAGTGTTATTGAAACCACCTGTACTGTAAACTGTTACATACATTCGCTAGTAGTGGCAATTAGTTTTGTCTGTATAGTGAAACAACATACACAGACATATGTTGAAATAAACTTGTTTGAAAGTTCAAAGAAATGATATTCAAATACTGAAAAGCTTTCTTACTATCATATCTACAGTATTGTTGAAATGCGGCTGCGCTGGACTGAACGAGAGTGACCACCAACAGGCATGATATTTTATGGCAAATGTACAAAGTTCACGCTGCTAGCCTCATGATTTATTCAGCACAGTAAACAAAAGTATTGCTGTCATGAAAATAAACATAAATTTCAAATAAATATACATTTATGAAACAAAATTAAAATGTTATGTACATATATAAACATGAAATCATAGTTAAAAATAAAAATACTCATTTATTGTTTAAGTTTATTTACAAATATTATTTTCAGTTTTTGTATATTACTTGAAACCATAAGGAGAGTACGTGATTATTGAAAAAATTAAAAATAGATAAAATTTGCATTTTATGGA
>NW_013666939.1:157958-169949 GCF_000517525.1 Limulus polyphemus
TGATACAATTTTTGGGGGATTTCAAAATAATGTACTAAAACATAAAAAGTAATAAGCTCAAATCTGGAACAGATATAAATATCGTAATCAGTTCTTATAAATACCATTTCCTAATGTAATTTTTCAAGATATTAAAGATCATAATGCAAAAAACTAAATGAATCAAAGTAACAGGCATTATGTTTCTTAAACTATATGCATTTATGAAGTTTCAAGCAGTTTCATCCACTAGTTTTATTGTTGGATTGAAATATAGCAAGCCTTGCAATGGCTAATCAGAAAGTTAGTAGCCACTGGTCAATGGGTTAAATATAGAGGATATGTAAAGGGAGTGTAACTAAAGCAAGAAGAGGTTGAAATTTTACTTTATGGTATGTTAATATCTCTAATATGCTTTTAATTGGTTGAACAAATCAGAAAATAAATGAGAATTAAGAGCACCCCTGATTATCTCTTGGTTTTTGAGTTTGTTAAACAATCTTTTGATGACAACTATTGGTCTTTTCTTTGGGGTCATTTTTGAGCTTCTGGCTATTTACAAACTGTGTCATCATGGTGTTGTAATCATCTGTGTCTAAGATGATTGTGCTGTGTTCTTTGTCTACATGTTAAATGTTAATAGCATTGTCCAATTTTAGACAATTCAATGCACTAAGATCTTGTTTTTTAGTTTTTGATGATAACACAAGTTTGGTGTCTAAATTTTTCTCCTACAGGTTTTTGAGCTGTAGATCCTACATTGACTACATGTCAACTGTTGGTGGTTTGGGATGAGGAAGTTCAAGCCCAAGTTGAATATTTTCCAAAACATGCATACCTCCACAGGCACTTATAGCTATTTCTCAACATCCATCTAAACATTGTGTTCACGTGCTCCAGTCTTTTATACCCCATTTGACTGCCCTTGGCAATATCTAATTTGCAAAACTTTACACTGGCCCTCACACACCCTCTATGTATAGACTGTATATAAGCACTGTATGCAGACAATATAATAACTTTTTCTCGACAAAGCGCGAGCACTAAGAATCATGTTCATTGTTCATTCCTCCTTTGTTGTGTGGTGGTAGTCAGCAGTTGTGGGGGGGGGGGGGACTGGTGGGTTCCGAGTTTCTTTTTCATCAATTTAGACACACTCTTTCCTGCTCCTTCTTTCTCTAGGGCTGCATCTACTGAGGGCTCATCTGATCAGCCACCTTTTGCCCCTTTTCTGGAGTTAGATACGCATTGCTTTGGAGTCTACCCATTCCTTGTTGTCAGATCTCGGGGGAATTACTTAGTTCTTCCTCTTTCTGATATTCCCGTGCATGCTGGGAGGCTTGCAATACAATTACGAAAGGGTATCGCTATGCCTTGCCCCCCTTGTTTATCGGAACAACATGCCCTGGCTTATCATCAGGATGAAGTATATTTGGACACTCAATGGTTGGATCTATTGGGTTCTAGGTTAGAACCTGTTATTACTCTTAACAGATATCAAGTTTCGTGGATTTGTTTGACTCTTACTACTGTATTATGATACTTTTCTTCCCTTCACCTTTTGTCTGAAGCATATCAATGCTCTCATCATCAATTTGACAACAAACAGGGAACCTTACTGGTTACCACTATGGCTCGTTTGTTCTCTTCAGGCCTTGCCTTGGTGTTGTGGATAGTCTGATTCTGGGACTTATTGAGTCGAGATGCCTTGTTGGAGTGTATTCGTTTGCCATCCACTGCCTGTGGGAGGACGATTACATTAATTTCTCAACAGCTGAATTTCCTTCACCACAGACCATGGCTGCTCCATGTTCTGTATTCAGGGTTGAACAAGCCCATGTTAGGTCCCTTCAGTGGTCAATACGTGACCAATGAATCATGAACTCTAATCCTTTGGATCATCCAGTCTCCTTACTCAGGAGCAACATCGCAGATCTCGATTGGTGGTTGGAGCAACAACACTACTATCGGGGTACCGATTCCACCTCTTCATCCTGTGATTCATCTGTTTACACATGCATCTCTTCATGGATGGGGTGCTTATATCTACAGTCTGGAGTTCCAGAGTATTTGGGCACCTTATGAGTCTGCTCTTCACATCAACATTCTTGAACTACTTGCTCAACACCGAGCAATGGTTCAAGGTTTGTCTCTCTTGAAGGGGAAAGTAGTCATGATCCATTCCAACAATTCCACAGTGGTATCCTATATTTCTCATCAAGGTGGCATACATTCTCGAGATCTCTGTTTTCAAACCTCAGATCTTCTCTACTGGGCTCACTCCCATCTTATAAGCCTCTTAGTGTGCCATATTTCTAGAGTGATGAATTTAATTGCAGATCATTTCTCTCTGCTCAACCAGATACTCTTGACCGATTGGATGCTATATCAAGAGGTTTTTCAGTGAATTTGCTCTCAGTCTGGGTCTACAATGGTAGACTCCTTTGCAAATCATTGGAATTCTCAACTGCAGTTGTTTTGGTTCCCAGTACCTCATTCTTGAGCTTTAGTATTAGATGCATTCTGTCAGGACTGGATGGGTTTGCATATGTATGCCTTTTCTTTCAATTCATCTGTTGCCCATAGTTCTAGCTATGGTTTGTTCCATTCCTTGTTGGGGTTCTTTTGGTAGCACCATTTTGGCCAGCTCAAATGGGGTTTCCTCTTCTTCAATATCTGCAAGTGTGTCCACTTCTACTACTTCCTTTATGGCCATCTCTGTTGAGACAACCTCAATCCAACATTCTACACCCAGATGTTCAGAAACTCAAACTTTATGCCTGGAAGCTATAGGGATCTTTACTGCACATAGGGTTTTAACGTATAAAGTTGAATTGTATTTAACTAAATCTCTCCATAGACCAACTATGGCTACTTATCAACAAAAATGGCACACTGATTGCCAGTGGTGTATAAAATTAAAACATAAATTCAACTCACTTCATCCAAAGGTGTCTACCATTTCACGTTTTTGACTTGGATCTTTGGGAGAGGTTTTGCTTCATCTACTTTAGCCTTATATAAAGCGTCCTTATCTACTACCTTTCAATATTCCAAATAAAGAAATGTTTTTGACTCTCCAGTGATATCTAACCTATTTAAATTCTTTTTGTGTCCTTTGGCCCAAACGGCTTTTTCAATTGCCTAATTGCGATGTTAAAGTTGTTTTACATGCATTGTCTCATCATCCTTTCAAGCATTTAGCCTCCTGTTCTTTATATCACCTTTCGATTAAGGTATATTTTTTGTTGTTGTTAGCATGTGGACATCGTTGATCTGAATTATTTGCATTACATGTACATAGGACTCTTGAATCATTCCACCTATGTCTTGCTTTACTCTGGCCACTAGAGAGGGCCACTAATCCTTCTCACCCATTCATTTGCCAGCCATTTCTCACCTTTATGACCGCTCGGACCTCGGTCGTTTGTTATGTCCTGTGAGGGCTCTCAGGTGTTATGTGGCTCGTACTAACTCTTTTTGGGGTACTAGGAATAGACTATTTATTCCATGGGATCCTTTAGTTTCTCAGGATTTATCCCCATTACCTTGACAAGGTGGCTTTGAAAATTGATGCATATTGCCTACTCTGGTCTATCTTTACAGGAGAGAAATAAGCTGTGAGTCACATCTCGCCAGATTCGTCACATTTCTGTGTCATTGGCTGCCCATTTGAATTATCCTCTGGAAGACATTGTGTGAGCTGGTATGTGTACTTCTCCCAATACTTTCATCTCTCATTACTTACACAATCTGGCAGTTTCCTATTCTGAAGGTTTTCAACTATTTCTTGTGGCTGTTCTGACTACATCTGCTATATTTTAACAAGGGGTGAGTAATTTTCTTCATCATATGTTCTCTTTTCTTTTCAGGGTCCCTTTACTTTTTATCTGGATGCCACCCCTTAACGAGTGTTGCCCAGACAGGTGTGCTTTTATCATTTTAATTCCACAATATCAATCCATTTCACTATACTTACTTGCTCTCAGTTTGGGTCTACAACGGTAGACGTCTTTGCAAATCATTGGAATTCTCAACTGCAGTTGTTTTGGTTCCCAGTACCTCATTTTTGAGCTTGATGCAACAGGTTCTGTAGAAATAAGTGTTCCTTAAGACCATCTAGGTGCATTACAGACAGTATTTTCATATGCTCATGGACTATCACGAGTAAAGCTAAAAGGGATAATGCCCGTCCCTGCTAATCATCAGTGAGATTGGTTTGCTTTTCAAAATTTAGGGAATTTAGTTTTCCTATTGCACTGTTTCCAGAGCACTGATCCTCAGGACTCCCCAATGCACATTAACCACTCCAGATTCTACTAGTGGAGCGAGGGAGTTCTTACCTCACCCAGTTTCCAGTCACTGGGGTGGTGGACAGAGGTTTTTCCTCCAGAGTGTTAGTGTGTGTTCCTCCACTTTTGGAGAAGAGGGTGAAGTTAGAGGCCCTTCTATCTGGGTCCATGGATGTGTTTCTCGGATGTTAGTAGAAGCTGTGCCAGCCTCCGTGGGAGCCTACTCGTAATACCAGTTCAGATTTGATCCTGCCCTATTCGGTTGGGTTGTGCACGACCCTTCTTATGAACAGTGTCCGATTGTATATTGTTCATGGATGGAGGTCCACTGTCACCTCATAATTTTAAACACAAGGTGGTCCCATCGTAGGTCCTTGGTTGAACAGTGTTCCATGTCCTCTCCCTGATTCTGGCGGAAAGTGGAATGCTCCTCGCCCATGCAGTTGGAGAGAAGGATGAATGTTCACAATTCCAGACTGGATGAGTTCTGTTTCTTTGGTTAAGTAAGGCATACATGATCCCGTCATTCTGAGCCTGGGATGCCTTTCAAAATGCTGTAAAATATTAAAAATATTTGTTCATAAACAAGAAATGCTTATTTTAGTCTAACTTGAAAAATGGATATTTATGACAATATGTATAAAACATAAAACTGATAAAGCTCATACCACATTGTTGTGTTGTACAGTCTCAGTTTCTCTTGAACAAAAATTTCCACATTTTGTAAATTTGCAGATTGTATTTTCAGGTATTTCCTTCATTTATACTAATTCAAACTCTGCTTCAACTTAAGAGAGAATTAAGAATTAGAGAACTCTGAATAAACTTTTAAAGTTCGACTTATGCTTGAAACTTATTTTATAAAATGTAAGCTTTTTTACAGAGTGAACACCTTAAGGACAGGGAGGTGATATTCTAATTAGTAAAAGTAAATAGTATGTTACATTAACCTTATTTTGCATTAGCTGAAAGATGTTAAATTAATATATTTGTTTTTTTACTCTTTGTAAATAATTTTGAAATATATTTTATTGATTAAAAACTTTCATGAAAAAAAAACTATTCTTAAATATTCACACATGTTTTTATCAGTTTTAGATGGTAAAACTTTTGTTTATTTTGCACACAACATTTCACCAAGTTTACCTGGCATCATTAGGTGGTGTTATTCTTAAAGACTTGGAAACTGTTCCATTTGCTCTTTTTTATTTTGTACACATTATATAGCATTAATGTATTTGCTCAGTTCAGCACAATATATTGACTTGTATTTCACATAATAAAGACCTTGTGCCATGTTTGGAGAATTATAAAGCTTGATACATAATATGGTTTGTTAGGGAATATATAGAAAGTTAAAATAACAGAATGGAAGCAGTTAATATAAATATGAGTGAATTTATTTACATAAAGAAAAAAGTGTAGTGAGCTTTCTCATCTAATTCTGTCATTAGCGGCCTCCTGGTTTACCTCCAATGAATGTTCCACCCCCTGGGTACCAGAATATGCCAGGAAGTGGACAGTGGACAACCACAGGGGTTGTTCAAGGAATAGTTTCTACTACAACAGCTACTGCTAACGGTATTGACTTGACAGGAGAAATTTGGGTTGAAACAAAAGCAGGTGATGGCAAGGTATGTTAGAATTTTAAGAAGTTCTACATGCAAGTTTCACTTGTATTATTTAATTTTGTGTTGTAAATTATCCCATTTTTTATGTCTATGTAAAATGAGGAGTGTAAAACTAATGTTCTTTCAGTTGTTTTATAAAGCATAACTGTTAAAATTTATCAGTTGTGTGGTTAATGTACAAAAAAAAGCTTGACAATTTTTTGTAAACATTGGATTTTGGTTTGTTCATTAATTCTCTTATTACAGGCTTGGTCTCAGGGTCTCGCCTCGTAACTATTTTGTGCTTGTTATAGTTTTCATACTATAGCTTTTTATGCAGTATACATATCTTCATGAAATTTTGCAGGTTACCAGTAAACATTACAAGGCTTTCATACACAAAATATCAGATTTTTTAAGTAATGATATGTTCACGCATCTTTTCTTTTCGAATGTTGAATATCCAATAATGAAAGTAATTTTGATTTTAAGATTAAAAATACTTCTATGCATCAGAAAATTGTCAAATTTAACATGCAAAAGCGTTATAGTCTCCTAATAACCTCCATATAATTAACAAACTTTGTTTTTAGAAAAACTTTATATTTTATCTGTTAATTTCAATATTGTATTTCTGTGTGGCTTTGGTCAATTTGATTGACCACATAACCACCCTAAAAAATTAGGAAATTGATATAAATCTCACTAAGCCTTGCCAAATTTTGCACGTTGAGAATGTAAAACAAAATTACATTTTTGGGTTTTATATGTACATTTTGAAATAAAAAAAATTATAAATTACTCTCTCAATATTGCAGAATTCCACTGTAATTTATCAGGCTTACTATACTAAAATGTATTTGGGTCTAAAAAAATATTGTTTTTTGAACAACATTTTGACTTACCCCTTCCTTCAAAGATTCAAGACAGAAGAAATAATCTTTGGAACTTTCCACCTTCAAGATGCTGAGAAAACCATGTGATTTTGATTGGTTATAAATACATGATAGAGCAAAGTGGGTATACATAAGGATTTCCAAAAATGGAAGAGGTGGGCGGGGCCACTGTGTTTGATTCACTAAATATAGTGATATCTTAGGAAATAGAAAATATAGGAGGTTCTTATTTTATAACTTAGCTTGTCAATATTGATAATTTGAGTTTATGATTTGTAAAAAATGTTTTACTTTGTATTTGGATATCATAAACATTTAATTTGAATTAAAGCTGCATTAAACATACCATGTGAAACAAAAAAATTATATTTAAGATTTGTTTTAATAAGAAATTAACTAATGTGTAATACTAAAATTTGAATTATAATCTACAATTCAATACCAAACTTATTGACATACATTCATAAAATAGTAGTTCAAAAAATTTTGAATGTAAGTCTACAAACATAATGACATTCCCTTTGACCCCTGACCATAGGAAATCCTGTCTACACACTTTTGCATCACATGCACTGCCATGTAAATTCCTGCACATGCCACCAGTCTTGAACAAAGTTCCTATTCTTACATGTGTCAACATGTATTGTGCCAATCTATCATGTAATCATCATTAAACTCGCTCTCCACTAAAGAAGAGTGACACATACTCATGCACAGTAATCCCTATGAACACAGGCTCATTCTTTCCTCAGCACTGTTTATTTTCAGGTTTGTATTTTTTCATAGTATTTACTGGAAATTTTGTACTTATCGTTTTAACCTTTTGTTACTGTTCATGTATAGTCTTTCTTTCCTTTATTGCCTTGATTATCTGAAAGAATGATATTGAATTTTAAAATTATCAGTTAGAAATTTCATTTGAATTATCTTTAATTTGATTCTTCTTTAAATTGACTGTGTACTTTTTGGGCACATCCCATTGTCTGTTCCTGTTGTTTTGTCCAGCACTCTTCAAGGTTGTGATTAGGCATATGCACCATCACCATACCTGGCTCATTTTCTATCTGATAACATAAAACAAAAAGGACCACCTTAACACTTCTTGGTTTAGCTGGATTATACTTTCATGTTCCCACATTTCTAACATACCCCAGGAGTCACCCATTACTGGTGACTGGAGACACTGGCAGTCAGTGATACTATTGCCATTGTGCACCATGTGGTTGGTTCCATTCTGATCTTGGATCCAGAATTACCAGCCTCCTGCTTCCAATTCTTTAACTGAGCCTGTTCCATCTTTTGAGTGTTTTATCACAATTGTTGTTTTCACTCCTGCTTTTGGTTCCTAATGGGCAGTTTCACACACTGGTGGATACTCTCTTCGGTGGCATATGACCTAATTTGAGTCTCTGACACTTTCTCCACATCTTAATTTGTTTGCCTGCCTTTTTCTTTCTTTGATTTGTTTGGTTGGCTATGGCCCCATCTTTTCATTGGGTCCGGTGAATTATTATCTGGAGGTTACATTCTTGAGGCCTGTTTTGACCTGAATGTTTGGCCATTACTTATCCCTACCGATATGGCTTTCTCTGTTACAACTTTGGCTGGTTCGGCTCTTCATTTCAGTCTGAACCCCATTCCCTGTACTTCATTCATTTGTGAGGTCTCTCTCTCACTTTGTATGTGGGGCAGGTTCATTCTTCATATTTTTCTTTGTGACATGGAGCTTTGATATCAGGGTTATTTTGCCTTTTTTATTTCCTTCATGAGTCTTTTTTTTTCTTTTGAGAGCTTTTTCTCATTCCTCTTAGGTGTGCTCGTATTTGTCCCTTTCAACTGTTTTTGGTCTGCCAATGCAGATACTGTCAGATATACACAGTCTTCCTTTCATGATCAGGCTGGTTAACTAGGTCCCTTGCACTTGTTTGGAACCCTTCAGAAGTCAGTTTGTGGGCTCCTTCTGTTTACATGTGTGAGTTTCCACATCCATGGTGAATGTTTTACAGGTGGCACTTTGTGTAGGTCTTGTGCTTGATGTCAACCAATCTTATGACCACACACTTTTCTATGGCCTCTGTTCCAGTGGGGTGCAGTTTTAGACATCTAATATATTTCCAAATTTGGTCTCCAGGAGTGAAGTTCCTCTGCCTTTACATCCTTTAGTGGGTAGCTACTTGCATGCTTGCTGTCATCTTCTCTCTTGTTTTTCTGGTCTCATCGTTATCAATTTGGATTGCCTTTGTTGTTTCTTCCTTCACCTGACAGGAAGGCACTTACTCACAGGTCTTCTGTTTTACTGGCTCTGGACTTTCTCTTTTGGGCCCATGACCACCATGTTCAGATGTTGATCTATTGTGTCTTGAAACTTGGATCCTGATAGCAGTTTGACTATCTTGCTTAGGCCTTAACTCTTCCCACAGATTGTTTTCTCCATGATCTGGTGTTTTCAGTGGATTTACTCCCACTATGGATGTTCAATCATTACTGCTTTTCAACCTCCCCTCCACTCCTTACTTCCACTCATATCCAATCCCAAACTCTACACTCTGGCTGTGGATGCTTTGTGTCTCGTGTGGTTCACCATCCTTATACATGTTTCAGAAATAGTTTTTCTCTTTTTCCATTCCAGAAGACATCATTCGAGTTTGTCTTGATTTACTCACACACTATTTACTAAAGGGACAAATTCATCTTTTTCCCAGGCTGCCCCGAAATTTGGATGGCTTAGGAGGGTGATTGAATGTTTTCTCCATTCCTCCTCTTTTTATAATAATTTCGAGATTATTCCCTGTAAAGATTCTCCTTTGTTATATATGACATAATCTTTAATGTTATCTCACTTGTACTGCCCTATTTTTGGGCACTTGCCAGCATCTTTTTTTTTCATGGGATTCTTCTTCTTCTGGTACCTTATATCTTTTCACTCTGACTGGTTTGGTCATACCATACATCCCATTTGCCTAGTTTCTTCTTCTGTGGGTGATGACCCTTTTCTTATTTTTCCTGTCTTCACCCATCGTACTGTTGATTCTCCTGCCTATAACCATGTAGGTTGTCTGTTTCAGGTCTTGTAAATGGGGATGTGGACAATCCCAAATGCATTGATGTTCTATTACTTACACACCGGGGAGGTTTCACCTATCCTGGCTTTTGTCTGCCTCTACTTGTCATTTTCTGCAGTTATGGTGAGTTGTTTATTTTTCTCCTTTCTTTTTCAAGTCTCATAACCATCTTATGCAATATATATATATATATCTGTATTATGGAGAGGATGCAACCCACTGAGTGGCTGGTGTTGCCTCACTGCAAATTCTTGCCTAAGATCCACATTGAGTTGGAGTGTATGGAAAGTTTTAAGCCTATCTGCTGCTGCTCAGTGCTAGGTGTTGAGATGGGATTTTCTACAAGACTGCTTTGGCAGTTTCTATTTGTATTATGTTGACCAGCCATTCTGCATTTCACAACAATAAAAAAAAAAAAATTATGACAGCACTAGGTGTGTGCCTGCCTTCACAATGTCTCTAGTCATGGTCACCAATTGCATTGCCTCTCAATGTGGGACATAATGGCAGATGATTGTGCCTGGTGACAATGGTCCATGCATCTCTGTAGTGTTCTCACATGTGAATTCTGTCCTCCCCCAATTTTTTCAAATGAAGTACAGGAGTACCCTTGTGATCCCAGTCCCAAGTCACTGGGAAAGCCAATATTGAGTTTCTCATTAGTTTTTATGAGACAAATTGGACACACCCCTAATGTGGGAAGTAGGGCTAGGGTGTTATCTGGTAGTGTTATACAAGTTAACCCACTACGTAATGAATCAAGTGATTTTTTGGGTTCACCTTGGGACACAGGTTTGGGATGGTACTCCCTGCTCCTGATTTTGTGGTATCTCACATACATATTTCTTCAGTATGGAATGGCTTGAATTATAGCCCTTGCCAAACTATACGCTCATGCTCAACTATCCAGCTATAAGATAATGGATGGTAGAGCAATCTACATTTCCACCCACCTTAGTGACATGTTAGCACCAAGAAAAAACTTCTGTGACTATCTTTTGCTCTGACACATCTTTTGGGTGAAGAGTATTCCCTGCTTGAGATGGATTTGTTCTCCCACCAAAGTGCTGCTCCACATGACCACCCCTCACCTTGTGGATGTCATATTTCATGAGCTTTCTCTTTCTTATGCTATTTTCAGAAAAGAGCTCTCCTTTGTAATCTCTCTCTGTACCAATCTCTTCGCCATCTTTATTGTGGGATTCTAGCTCTTTGTGGTGCAGATGGACGAGTACCTATCTGAAATGAATTTTCAGTTAAGGGAATGTTAACTTTTGGATGTTTTATTTGAAACACACATTTACAGAAAGTCAGTTCACTATAAGTAATCATGATGTCCTCTCAAATTCTGAGGGTTACCAACTATGGTTCTTCATTATTCTCTAATATTTGCTGCCATCTCCAATATTCCTGAATCAAGCTTCTCATTTCCAGTCCTATTTTTAATGCTTTCAATCTTACCCATCAGAATTTGTGTCAGCCTTTCTTCAGATCTAAGTAGAACATCTTCCATTTTCTACACATGATCAGCAGTTGTCTGCTTGTCTTTGTGGATTCCAATACTTTCTCATTAATTTTTTTATCCAAATTGATGATCATCTTTTATGATACTACATTTCAAGTGCTTCCACCTGTTTTTTGTTTTAGCAGACAGGGTCCATGTTTACACCCTGTGGAGTAGGAATTACCATACATAACATTTTAGTTGTCTCTTCTTCATCTATAGATTAACTCTTTCAGCTTGGGCTTGGTGCCTAGGACTGGCCTGATAACCATTTTGTGCTTGTTATAGTTTTCATGCTGTAACTTTTAAATTAACAAGTGAATATTAATGAAATTTGGTAGATTATTAGTAAATATTTCAATGCTTTTATACACACAATATCAATTTTTTTTTTCTTTTTGGATGTTACCTTTCTATCATGCAAAGTAATATTCATTTTAAGATTAAAAATACTTTTATGCATCAGAAAATTTTGAAATTTCACATGTGAAATCTTTATAATGTCTGGATAGTTATCAAATGTTTCTTAAGAAAAAACTATATTTTATCTGTTATTTTCAGTAATTAATCTCTGTATGGTTTTAGTAGATTTTGAACGATCTCGCAACCAACATAAAAAAATTAGGAAATAAATATAAATTATGCCTC
>NW_013666939.1:170565-215020 GCF_000517525.1 Limulus polyphemus
GATTGGTTATTCATGTCATATATAGAAGTAAGTGTATATAAGGAAGTGTTTCCAAAAATGGAAAGAGGTGGTCTGGGTTCCACTGTGTTTGATTTATTACATGAGCAATATCTTAGCAAATTGAAGAGGCTCTTATTTTATATTCTAGCTTGTCAATATTTGTAATTTGAATTCCTAATTCGTACAAAACTATAGACATCACAAACATCTAATTTGAACTAGTGCTACATTCAACATACCAGATAACACACAAAAATCGATGTTTATCTGTGTTTTTATAATATTTACTTTTAAATTGAGACATTGAGTAATATATAATACCAAAATGTGAGTTATAACCTACAGTTTGATACCAAACTTAATGACATAAATTCATGAAACAGTAGTTCAATAAAATTTTGAATGCGAGTCAGCAAACAAGATGATATGGCCTTTCACCCCTGACCTGTCTTGAAAGGGTTAACATATCTTCTGAGCAATTCTTTGAAATCAAAGAATACTGTTTTTAAAATTCTTTTCCTTCACTCTATTTATTTTTTCAACAATTGCTGTCACTATTGTTCTTCATCCTTAAATAAGTGAACTCTTTTAATTGTTCTAACTCTTTACCTTCTACTTTTAATGCATATCTTAGGGGTTCATTAGATCTTGAAACTACCATTATATTAGTTTTGTTAACATTAACTTTTGAGTCCATAAGCTTTTCATTTATCAACAAGCTTATTAAGTAACTGTATCTCAGATTCATCTGTAAATGCTAAGATCAGCATAAAGAATACAGAGGATTTTTATTTAATCTTTCCTAGCTTTTATTCCCTTTTTGAATTTATTTCATAGCTTAAAAGAAAAACTTTTTCTTAAATTAAAAATTGACTCAGTTAATCATTGATAAGAACATTCAATTAATAAGTCTTTGAAAAAGAAGATACCCAAAGAAGTGATGAGAAGTCTCAGAATTGAACAAATTGTGGCCACATCTGAAAGGAAAGATATCTTTACCATTTTTCTGGCCCTGCTATATTCTAATGTATAAAAGTTAAAGTTTCAAATACTAAACTTAGAAAAACTGATAGTTCTAGAAAATTTTTATTTTGCTAAATAAAACTTGTACAAACTTTAAAATTATTCATTAAAGTTGTGAAATAACCAAAAAGTAGGAATCTAACTTTGCTCGATAGCTACTACAGTGGTGGACATGATGCAGGTAAAACTTATTTTTGCAATAAATATTTAGGACTTATATATTTAAAAAGCTCTTTATTTTTTCCCAGTGGTATGATTTACTTTTGAATATCTTGTAATAATTAAAGGTTCAGTTTCATCATTATCTTTAGCTCTTCAAACTTATATTGTTACACAGCATGCTGAATTGTATATTCCAGATATATTATTACAATGCTAAAACAAGGGAATCTTCATGGACTAAGCCAGAAAATGTGAAAGTCCTAACTCAAGACCAGATAGAGGCTATGGCTACTGCTGCTGGGGTAACTACCACATCTTCAACAACTACAGCTGCTCAAGCTGCTGTAGCACAAGGTAATCAACTGCTAAAGTTTTTAAATCAATCATAAAAAAACTTAAAAACACTTGTAGTGTTTATTTAATAGAGTCTAAAGATGTGGTTGGTTGAATCAGTATTGTTTCGAATCTTATGGACTTTTTCTCTTTTCAGAATCTTCTACTTGATATTTTTTTTCTACTTCTTCTAAATATGATAAATTTCTTTTTCTTCTCAGTTATTTTTACATGCACTATTATTTACCCCAAAGAAGTTTTTTTTTATGTGAGCTGTTTTTTAAAATTATTTTTTCTCTATACATCATATGGGCTTGCTCTTGCAACTAGTGCTAACATTATATACCATTTTCCACTGAGTTCTTTCCATTTCTGCCACAATGGGTTAGAAGTTATTGTTTTCTTACACACTTTGTTTTTATTTACCTTTCCTGTTAATTTACAACATAAATTCAATACAGCAGCACTTTTTTGATGCCAATTGATAAAATTAGACTGGTGTAATTTTTATTTCAACAATAACCTTGAACTGGAGGTAATTGCTAGCTGGTAATCACTGTGTAATTCCATTTGTTAATTTTTCTTTTCCTGACTAAAATTTGTAATTTCAATGAAGAAAGAGTTTGTAAATGATGTAGATGCCTAATTATTCAATTTGCCACTTCCTCTGCATGAGACTGTAGTTTTCCAAATTGTGGCTCTTCACTGTCTTCAGTACTGCTTGGAAGAGCAAGCCAGAGAGATACAGTAGGGCTCCATAAAGGAGTTGATGTAAAGGACTTCACATTAAATCCTACAGATTGCTGTATATATTGTCTGTCAGTTTACAGTGAGAATGTGATCTTCTATACTAGTGAATACTCGCTGGCAAACACTATATATGTTTTTCTGTATGCACAATTTTTATTTCTAATGCATTTTTTATGTAAAGAAAACTTTTACTTGTTTAGATAAACTCCTTATCTGGAAGTAATCCATTTGTGGCCAGTTATATCATTTTTTCATTTGTACAAGATAGCTGTACCATATTTTTATTCATCTGTCCTGTTGTTGTCCTTATGGTTGTTTTTTCTACATTAGTTAGCTTTTTGTGTGGCACCTAACATTCCAATACTATTTTGGAGGATGATCACTTCTTTGCTTTACAATTTTTGATAGCATTTTAGCTGTTTGCATTTCAAAGCTTCCTTTTCATTTCTTAGCTTTCAGAACGTGCAAGTCATTTTGGTTAACTTCTGTAAATCATAATTTTATTAAAATTTTCTTTTCTTCCATTATGTTTATTTCGGTTATGTTTCAATTGTACTTTGTCCTGTGTCAAAGTAGTTAAGGAAAGTTCAAAACAGGTGGCTTGCATCTGAAATACTAAAAACATTTTCTTGTTGAATTGCTTTTATACTGTCTTGTTTAGAAAACAAAGTATACTTTAACTTACTCTGTATTCTTCACTCTCCATCTTCCCATAGCTTATTGCTCATGCATCAAGAGAAATTACATAATCCCAGCTCTTCTACCATAAGCTAAAATGTCTTGTTCACATTCATGCTGTTAACTTTGCCACAATGACTTTTGAAGTCAATGTTAACTAATGCTTCTAATGTTTACTAATATTGGAAAGCCTGCAACTTCTTTGAAAGCCTCCTTACTCACATAGTGTGCAGGGAAAGCATGTTTTGAATTCTCAGCCCTTATTAACTCTTTCAGCACAGGCTCGATCCTGGGACCGACCTCGTAACCACTTTGTGCTTGTTATAGTTTTTATGCTATAACTTTTAAATTAGTAAGCATATGTTCATGAAATTTGGCATATTATCATTAACCATTACAATGTTTTTATACACAGAATATAATTTTTTTTTATTAAGTCTTAAGGTTTGTAAAGCAATGTTTTTCTCATGCCTTTTTTCTTTTCACATGTTGCCTATCCAACATGCAAAGTAATTTTCATTTTAAGATTAAAAATACTTTTATGCATCAGAAAATTTTCAAATTTCACATGTGAAATCTGTATAATGTCCAAATAATTATCAACTATTTCTTAAGAAAAAACTATATTTTATCCGTTACTTACACTAACGATTCTCTGTACAGATTCGGTCGATTTGACCCGACCTTGTAACCACCATAAAACATTTGGAAATAAATATAAATTATACATTTTTTGTCAACAAATTATAACCCGTAAACATAAATGTTCAGACTAAACAGATTAAATCTCATAACATTATACATTTATATATATTTATTTTTATTATATTGACCTTTCAGCCGTGCCTGGCTAATGATACAGAAGTTACAGTGATGCGGTGAACATGCATTAATTTTACCTTATACAATAATGTAAAACTGACCTTTAGTTTTTACAGAGTGAACTGTCTTGGCTGTGTGTTAGTGGGCTAGTATTTTGTAAAATACCGTCATATTTCAATTATTATACATTATATATGTATATAGATTATTACTATTTAGAAACTTAACATTCAACACATCATAGAAAAAACTCCTGTTCTCCATGTATTGTATCATAGCTCCAATGTTAAGGAGATCACCTTATTTGTTTTTTATATTTTTTCTTTTACAATTTGGCAAAAAATTATTACAATTTCACTTGTCATAAGACATTAGTATTAGGTCTATTTCATTTTAAATACTACATTCTTAATCTAGTCTCTTAGAGATTTTCAAGAATAAGAAGTATACATTATAATAGTATTCCAGTCACTATTTATGCAAGTCATTTGATACAGAAACAATTGTTATAGTGTTTACACCTTTTACAGTCTGGCAAAAAATTATTACAACTTTATTTGAGTCTGCCTAGGTCTTTTCGATTCTGATTAAACCAGTTTTGTGACTTCCTTTTCAGAGTGGATTAAGGTAATCTTAGACCTTAGGAGCTTGTCCAGTCTTTAATTGTTAACGGTCTCTCCCATCCTGTAAGAATCTTCCACTACAAGTACAAGAGAATGCTTTACAATCTGACCCTGTGACCATACTTTGGCATGTACATGGCTACACAAGTTGCGTTATTGCTACCAAACCTCATTATATATATATATATATTATTAATGTGTGTTTAAGGTGCAGAGTTATCCTGCTGTGAAAGATGCCTGAGTGTCCTCACCTTAGTCCTGTATCCTTGAGGCTGGTCCTTTTCATTCAGTTTTCCCATTAATCCAGTCCAATGGTATTTACTTTGATTCTAGATTATACTCAAACGTAATTCATTTATTGTGGTTTAGATTGTTACCTTCCTGCCTAAGAGCCTTACTTTTGGGAAACCAATGTTCCCTATGACATTTCAGTTCCGTTCTCCATTTTAATATGGGTATTTAGTTTTTAATATTACAGAGGTGAGTATACTGTTTTGAATTTTATATTTTTAGAATTAAAATGAATTTCAATGAGGTACTTACCTCTGAAATAAATTTCCATCCACCTCCACATAACCAGGAAAAATGTATTATATCATCATGACTGCAAACAAAAAAAACAACAAAAAAACTAGCCTATGGTGGGAAAGCATGGGGGCTTATGTATGACCAGTAAGCCACATGGAAGTTTGGAGAATTCTAGGTAAGTTGAATTATACTTTGCATTGTATGAAGGATATTAAAGTTTTAAGTCACATGGTTGTGACAAAATAGACATTTAGTATGTTAGAAAATTCATTTTAAATTTAAAAATATAAAATTTTATAATTAAATATATTAAACTATTCTACTTACAACCCATTCCAAAAAATTCCAGCCCAGAGTGCTTCACTGCAGAAATTGGGACAAACAGGTACCATGACAACTACAACTACTACTCAGCCAGTTCCAGAAGTTTCGACTGCAATGAATCCTGTGTCCACAGTAAGCACAACTTCTGTAGGTGGTATGCACCCTCTAACAGGTATGCCTCCTGTTAACATGTTCCAGCCACCACCGTTTGGACTTCCACCTCCATTTAGTGTTCCTCCTGGCATGCCTCCTCCTGGTAAGAAATACTATGTAAAGTGTTTATTCAGCACAAAGTGGTTTGTGTACCTTTTCTTCAAGTAGTAACAACACATAATGGGCTACACTGTGTTTTATAGGTTTTACTATTTGATTGAATTTATTCCTTTGAAAAGGTGTAACCAATCAAGATGTTAATGAAAACATTATAATTGGTGAATCTGTAGTTGATTTATAGGGATTAGGTATAAAGGAGTAACTGGAATAGATTGGTAGAAACATGTAAAATCTTTGTTTTTTGAAAGGCTAATGTTTTATTGATAACTAGTTTTTGTAGATGTGCTGGAACAAAAAAAAAACATTATACTAGTCGTATGAAGAAAATTCTTTTGATTGAAGCTATTTATTATAAAGTAGAATAGAGAAAGAAATAGTTTACAATGCCAAATAATTGTCACTCATTCAGGTGGTTTTTAATTTAAATTGTTATTTGATGATAGGACTATAGTTTTAGTAATGTTTCTTCCATAAATAAATTTTTAAACATTGACAAGAAAATGACATTCCAATCACTAGTTGAACATAGTTGTCAGTCTTGCATCGATGATTAAAGAAGAGTGAAACATATTTATAGCTTCTTTCTTACCTGCACAGAAATTTTTGAAGCTGACTGGCCAAGAAGGATGTTTTCAGTAGTATGTGAGCTGTAATTTTAAGCTGTTGTTAATATATACTGCTTTATGTGGTATTTCCAATTTTTTACTTTCAAAACATTTTTCCAGGTGATTTATCAGGAAAGGTGCTCTTTCAGCAATATTTAACATTTAAAATCTAAATCTTACATGATTATATGTCTAAAGAATCTACATTTTATTAATTTTTTATACCTGGTAGAAACTAATGTCTCTTACTTCATTTTATGGACTTCCTGTTGTAAACAGAAATATGTTACTAGTGGAATAACTTGACAGTTTAGCTGTCAATGATAATTAAAGTTTCTTCCATGATGTATAGAATTTAGATCTTAAGAGTTATTTTAGTGATAACATGCTAATACAATTTATAACAGTTTATATGCCTATAATTTACATTATTGGTATGAACGCATTTACAAGTTTCCCAACAGGCGAAGTGTTGTAGATCATGTTCTTTTTATTTATATATTTGAGGAAGCTTTTTAAAATTATCTACATTTTTACATTGATTTTAACACTATATCACACACAGTTGTTTTCAAGTTCTCAATGTTGACATTATTTCAAAGTTAACCTTATGCATGATAACTGTTATTTGAAACATAATCTTGTTGTGTGATAATTATATCCACAGAATACCATGTTGTCAAATACAAAGTTAACCTTATGCATGATAACTGTTATTTGAAACATAATCTTGTTGTGTGATAATTATATCCACAGAATACCATGTTGTCAAATACAAAGACTTGTAATGAAGCATTATGCTATGTTATTACCAATTCTCCCACAACTTGTGTATTATTATTAATCTTTTTAACCCTTTTCCTGCATAGTTTGGATATATCTGAATAAACATTTATACTCACTTACTGCGAAATTTGGATTTACCCCACGGCTACCAAAAAAAAGTTTCCCTCTACTGGGACATGTGGGAATATCCCCCTGTACTCCATACAATCACCAAGCCTGCGTGTGTGCTGCCATCTGTATTCTACACTGTGAAACCTGGATGTTTATTGCCTCATTACAGAACTGCCAATTTGCAGGAACACATATATAATCTATATAAAGACAGCTTCTTTATATCTTGGATATTGTTATCTTAATAATTTGTTTTATATATGTAATGATTTTCGCCTCTTATTGACTTAGTTTTAACTATATTTATGCCATTTACTGGAGAACGCTTTTCTTCTAATTTTCCTCAATTTTTTGTTTAAATCATTATTTTTCACTATCCAGTACAGTTTTCAAGGAATATTACTGTCAGATATAAAAAATATAGCTTATTTCAATATTGAAAAAGTAATACAAAGGGTCAAATTAATACTTTTATTTTTTGTTGGATAATTGACACTATTTGGAAATCAGCCTGAAAATTAATTGCGCAGTGATAGGTTAAAACAATTTAAATTTATCAATCCTGAATTTATTTATTTATATTTGCATAAAGAAGCTTCAAAATTTAGAATACTTTTTATTAAGTAATTTGTTTTCTTTCTGGTGAAGAACATGATTTTCTAAGTGCACAGTTTTTGTATCTATCAAGATTTATTTATTGAGCTGATTCTCAACATATACTTAAAATCATTATATATATATATAGAAATGAAAAGCTTTACAAGAGGATTTTTTGCATCAGCAATGGACAAAGTAGTAAATTTGATATAAAAAAATCCATGTTTTAATTGCTTAATCATTATTTTGCAAAAGATATGTTTTAGCCACTAAATATTGTACTTGCTAACATTTTAAAAGTTCACTTATTAATTGTAGCATTACTTCTGTATCTTGAAATATAGAGAGATTATGAGTATTGCACAGTTGTTCATATTTCTATGTTTAACGTAGCAAAACAGTAATTAATTTCCCCCTATAAAATTAATACACATTTGTTTTAAACCCAGCTCTTCCATGGTATTGTTTTTTACAACCAAACTTGATGTAAAAAGTTGTTTCAAAATTTCATATTGGTAATCAGCCTTAAGAAAAATTGTTTTACTTCACAAAAATTCCATAGCTTCATCAGATTCCAGTTTGACAACTTGATAGTAACATATCATTTGCTTCTATTGCCCATGTTATATTCCCAAAATATTATTTTAGTTATGTTTAAGATAGATATCTACTTCTTTTGACCAAACAAAATTCCCGAAAAGAAAGGAAATGCTATCACTTCACTGATCCATACAGTTCTTCCAACATTCAATTATAAAATACTGACAACTAAAATAGTAAGGTAGTTAAGATTTTTAACGTGGAAATAAAGTAACATATTTTAAATAATTATTCATTTTTAATGGTATGTGTTGTTTTTGGTATATAGTATATACAGTAGTGTTTTGTCTACAGTTTGTGACTCTTCATAAGAATTGGTAAGTGTACAAAATTTGAAGCAATATAAATAACACCTGAAAAGTAACAACAAAAAAACCATAATTACCACTCAAAGTACCAGTTTGTTTTGACATCATTCACTTCTGTTAGGTTTCTGGTATTGAATAATTTTATATTTCTGACTTTCACACAACTCACTGTAAAGAAGTCACCAAAATTTAATTAATTATTGGGAATAATTACAGTATTTTTAGTGTTTTAGTTCAAATTGTATGTAACTTGTATGTTATTAGGGACCCTGTATCCAACAAAATCATGGATCCACAAGCAATTTGATGTCTTAAATAGTCTAGAAAATTTTGTTTAAAAAGCTGATAGGGGGCTCATATGTCCCACCATTGGTAATTTTTTGATTACTTGTGACATTGAATAAAGTTTTATTTTTAAATTTAGTGTTTGAAATAGGTAATTGATAAAGAGTTAACATTCTGGACTGCTTGAGTGAAACATAAGCTACATTTGGTTGATGTTTAATTTTTATAATTGCTAAATAACAAGTGTTTATAGTTTGTAAAACAAACACAAATAATTTTACTTAATCTGATAAAGGAAATAATTTAATGATGTATTTTGTCTAATGACTTTTGAAAATGAACTGATTATTGAACAAATCCAACAGGAATCATGCCACCTGGTTTTCCTGGATTTGGAATTCCACCACCTGGTTTTCCACCAATGGCAGTAACACCAGTTTCAGTAACCTCGCCTATTGTAACATCAGCAGGAGCCACAGTAACAAATAATGAAACGGAAATTTCACCTTTAGCAGGGGCTGAACAAGGTTCAATTCCATCAGAATCTGGGATAGTTGAGCCAGACCTCAAGACCAAAGCAGCAGAGTGGACAGAACACAAGACTACTGATGGCAGATCTTACTATTACAACTCCCGCACAATGCAATCCACGTGGGATAAACCACAAGTATTATTGGACCTGGATGGTATATAATTTTTTTAATTATTTTCTTAGTGTGACAGTATCTGTGATAGAAAGGTTTATTACTTATCAGTAGGGGCTAAGTGAAACTAGCAAGAAATGACATTTAACTATGGTTCTAAAAAGTTAAGGGCCAGGCAATGCTTTATTGTTAGTTTGTTGAGCTGCTAATGGAAGGATTCAAGGTTTGAAATGTGATGCCAATGAATATGCTCAGTTGTGGAGCATTAAAAAGTGACAGTCAGTTTCGTTATTCAGTTCAAAAAGCTAGAGAGATCCTTTGTGATAGCAGGTGTTTGCTGGTTGGATTACTTCCATTTAATTAGTAATTGAAAATTAAGGGTTGTTATACCTGAATTCTAAAGGTCTCTGATCTGGCCATTTAGCTTGCATGTACATAAAATGCAATTCATGTTGAAAATTCCAATTGTGTAGAAAGCTAATTTTTATTCTCTGTTCTTAACCTCTTCTGTATCAGGTTCCTTTTTTTTTTTTGGAAATGAAATAAAAAAAGGTTTATTTTGCTTTTTGATAGCCTATTGTAATACATGATAACATGCATATAAGTTTGAGCAAATAATTTAAAATGTGGTGAGAATTGGTTTGCTGAAATTAACTTGGGCAAATATGTTTTTGAAAAGTGGGGCACTCAAGTTATCTCGGGCAATTCGTGGAAGGGGTTAAAAATGGATGGTTAGCTGGGAAAAATAAAATTATAAGATTTGACTTTAAGGAGGTTTAAGATTTGTTAACTTGAAAAAAGTGTTTAAATACTTTTCAGTTCCTTTTTCTGTATTTCATTCTTCTGCCACATTGTGTCTTTGTTCCTGTAATACATGTTTTAATGTTATTAGTACCACAGTATATAAAAGAATGATCTAATATTTAGTTTCAGAGTAGTAAACATGATGATAAACTCCCTGTAGCTATCCTTATTGTACTGCACTTACAAATGTATGGTAATCAGTAAATTGTGGAAAGAGAAGGTCACTAAGTGTGGTCGTATGAAAGTTTGGTATTTTATGTTTTATTAACATCTGACTTAAAACTATCAGCATTTCTCTACTTAAGTATGGGAAATACTGTAAGCACAAGAAAAAATTAATACACTTGCAACTAATAAATGCTTTATAAATTACAAAATGAAAATGAGTTTGAAAGGAATATACTTGTAACTTGCATATGTGTAAAAACCTGTGTTCAAGAAACTAATGTGTGTATATATTATCCAAGAGATTGAAACTTCTAACTAGTTTGAAAATCAGTAAGATAGCTAATGCAAAAATATTGAATAAAAATAGTATCATCACACACACATGATGAAAAAGTATTTTTATATTTTGTAAAATTTAGTACAAAATCTGGTGATCATATTAAAGAAATACATTCATGGTTTCTGCATTTACATAGGTTTGTACTACTAATGTTGTTGGCTTAACCTGAATCACATTATAATACTATCAGTAGTTATTTTATAAAAACATTAATTTTAATCTAATGATTAGTCCTTCAAACTATGCTACATGTAACTAACCTATAGTAGATGTTACGGGTATTGTTTATTATTACAACCAAATTTTCTTCCAATTTTTTAAATTCTTATTAAAATGGTTAACTTGCTTCTATTCATAAATTATTTGTGCTGGTGAAAATAGTGATTATTTGCTAAATAATTAATGGTTAACCTTCAGATAGACATGTTTTATAACATCAAAATCCTTTTTTTTTAATCTTTTGATGTTGCAAACAAATAGCATTTGTTTAACCCTCTTACAAAGTACTCGGTTGATTACACTGACTTTGTAGCTCCAAAGTAACCATCAGAGCGAAGTAACTTGTCTTGGCTGTGTTTTAGTAGACTGGTATTTTGTAAAATACAGTCACATTTTAATTATTATACATTATATATATATATGTATATAGATTATTGCTATTTTGAAATAAGTTCTTAAACATATTTTCCCCAAAACATAGAACAGTAAATAAAGAAGTAAATCAAACACTTATCTCCTCTAATTACAACTTTTGTACTAGGTTGCTGCTTGACGTAGGTTGCTAAGCCTTTAAAAATTTTGCACATGGAGGATATGAAACAAAATATTTTTTTTTTAGGTTTTATATATATATATACATTTGAATAACTAAAAAATCATAAAATACTATATTAGTACCATAGAACTCCAATATAATTTATCAAGCTTAGTAACTAAGATGTATTTTACTCTTAAAAAGTGTGAAATTTCGAGCAGACTAAAGACACACCATACCTCGTTGAAATATTGGTGCAAAAGAAAGAAATGGTGCCAAGTCCGTTAAAATGCCTGAAAAAGCCACTAGAGAGACATTCTGAGCTTCTGATTCGTTATTCATGTTATGTATAGAAGTAAGTGTATGTAAGGGAGTGTTTCCAAAAATGGAAAGAGATGGTCAGGGTGCCACTGTGTTTGATTTATTACATGAGCAATATCTTAGCAAATTGAAAAGATAAGAGGCTCTTATTTTATATTCTGGCTTTTCAATAATATTAATTTGAGTTTCTAGTTCGTTCAAAACTATAGACTTGGTATTTTGACTTCACAAATATCTAATTTGAACCAGTGCTGCATTCGACATACTACATGACACAAAAAATGGATGTTTATCTGTGTTTTTAATATTTGCTTTTAAATTAAGAAATTGAGTAATATATAGTACTAAAATTTGAATTATAATCTACAGTTTGATACCAAACTTATTAACATAAAATCATGAAATGGTAGTTCAATAAAATTTTGAATGCAAGTCAACAAACAAGATGACATGGCATTTCACCTGTGACCCGTCTCGAAAGGGTTAAGAAGCTAGAATAGAACCTCCTACCTTTTCTATTTACTGAGATATTATATTTAGCAAATCCACCATGGAGACTCTGCCCACTTCTTTCTGTTTTGGAAATACTTGTTTATCTACACCCACTTCTCTCAATTACATGGTAATAACCAATAAAAAGCACTCATTTTGAACTTGGAAATTCTGCCAATCATGCTAAAGTATATACATCAGTAAAGCCATCATTTCCATTGCAAGTTTGAAGAGTGGTGGGTGTGGTTAAGTAAATATGGTGATTGGAAATGATGATATTTTTTAGACCCAGTTAGCTTAGTTAGCAAGATTGATAAATTACAATGGAATTTTATGGCATCGCTGTAGTAATTTATAATTTCTTATTATTTAAAAATGCATATATAAAACCTACAAAAATTATTCTTTTACATCCTCCGTGTGCAAAATTTGATGAGGCTTAGCAAGTATGACGTGCGAATACAAAGAAACTTCGTAACATCATAAGTAGTAGAGATCATTGTTTTTGATATATTTTTTATTTCCTGTCTATATTTTAAGAAAAAAATAACTGAAAGTTAATAATATAGTTTTAAATAGCAATATATATATATACCTCTAATTCACAACAACAAAAACTTTCTTCAAACAGATGGTCTATACATGGACAACCCAGTTTCACATGTTCTCACCAACATATTTATGATTGGGATTGAAACACAAGCCACACAATCTGCACTTTATCCTCTCCTGCGCTGGTACAGATATTTCGATGACACTTTTGCCAGTTTCACTTCTATGGAACACATAAACTCCATTCACCTTAACATTAAATTTACCACTGCACACAAAAATAACAAGTAATTGTCTTTTCATAACCAGGACATTATCAGATCTGACACACATTTCAAAACAAAAATTCACCAAAAAATCACACACACACGCCTCTACATCCCCTGGAATTCCACCCGTGAATCCAAACCAAAAATTAATGTAATAAAAAGTCTTATACACACAGCTTCAAGACTTTGTTCAACTGAGGACATAGATAATGAAATCAACTCTATAAAGCATTCCTTCATTCACACCAACAAAAATCTACTCAATTTTATTCTGGTGGTTGTGTGGAAATGTTTCGACCAAACAGAAACAACATTACACTGCAGTTTACCATTTATCACTGACATCAGCTCAGAAATAATCAACACTTGAGAAAACTTGCCATCAAACATAAAATTTCTGTTGATGTCAAATTCACCCAAACACCTGGCACTAAATTAAAATCATTACTAAATAAAAATTACGTAGAGTCACACAACTCAAACGTCATTTATAAAACAACTGTCCAAAATTTTACATTGGAGAAACAGGTGGAAAATTGGAAACCAGATTCACTGAACATAATAAAAAAAACTCCCATGTTTACCACTATTGCATATCAAAAAACCACAGTATATAAATTCAAAACACTGCAATTTTAACATAGAACTTAATATCAATAAATGTTAAATAAAAGAAGCTATCTTAACTGAAAAAAAACAGTCCCATCCTAAATCAATACCCTGGGGTACCAAAATACCTATATTACAGTGTGAAGCAATATCCTATCATTTAATTTCTTTGTTCTATACTGCATATATATATACTCATGTTCTCTGTAAAATACTTGTACCTGACAATGACAAAATCTTGTCGTAATATCATACAGCTATAATAAGGTTTTTTCATTACCCAGTCAAGCCATCTCAAATCTTTTATTTTCTTGGGTTCCTTGTTATCAGCCTCTAATATATGGTAACTGAAATGTGATTGTATTTTACAAAATAATGGTGCATTAGTACTTAGACATTTGTACTTTGTAAAAGCCAGTTGTATGCTATTCAATACTGTAACATGAGCTGCATGTGCTCTGCATGATTTACAATGTGCATGGCAGGATTATCAGTCAGACACGCTACAAAGGTCAATAAAACAAAAATTCAATTGTATAATGTTACAAGATTTAAGCTATTTAGAACAAATATTTGTGTTTTCCTATTACAATTTGCCATATTCTAGGGTAATTTAGGTTTATTTCTTAATTTTATATGGTGGTTATGAAGTCAGTCAAATGTACCAATCCCATATAGAGTTCAGGTAGAGAAAATAACAGATGAAATATGAAGTTTCTCTAAAAGAACATTTGATAGTTATTTAGGAGGTTATACAGATTATGCAAATCAAATTTGACAATTTTCAGATGAAGAAAAGTAATTTTAATCTTAAAATCAAAATTACTTTGCATATTGGATTGTCAACTTTTTAAAGAAATGTTTCATTAGCAAACATTTTACTTAAAAAATCTTAATACTTAATTAAAAGCCTGTTATTTTGTGTATGAAAGCCTTGTAACATTTGTTGGTAACGTGCAAAATTTCATGATGATGTGCATACATTATCGAAAACTATAATATACCTACTGTCATTGTTAATTTGGTGGTTATGGGCTGGGTGCAATGCACCCAGAACTGTAGTCAAAGAGTTAATGAAATGGCCAGTTTTTGTATAAACTGGTTTGTAATGTTGATAATTAGAACAAGAGTTAAAATGAAAAAATTTGGCAAAAGTTAAATGTTTACTGATCATCCTAGAAGTAAATAATGTGAATACTTGGTGTCCCAAAATCACGTATTATATATCAGAGAGCACATAGATCTCTCTGGCTTTTTGGGACAGCATAGGACCCCAGATCTTGGCATTTATGGGCTGGGACTCAGGACCAACAAAAAGTTTTCTGTGTTCTAATCCCTGCAAATGAAAGTGGAATATGTTTTGAGAATCTCAAATTGTGAAATTCTTTAAAATATGTGAATTACTCTTTATTCAGGAAAAATGTGTAAAAAAAATAATGTTTTGTTAGAAATGATATTATTAATGGGAAAGAAGTGTGTTTAATAACATATTAAGGTCCTAAAACACACAAGTATACCTCTTGTGCTAATGATAAAGCCTAACACTGTAGAATCATAATAGTTGTGTGAACCATTAACCTTTGAGAAAGATCATTAAACGTACCAAGTTAATGGTCTGGCTGGTCAACAGCTTAAAAGATAATTTCAGATCTTGCACTGCAGTTGGCATTTCCATGTTGCTGATATTATACACTAATGTTTGCAAGAATCACACACACACACACACCTATCTGAAAGCATGTGATAATTATGTACTTTCCTATTATGATAAGTGTTCTTTTTATTGGTTTTTAAATGTTTTTTTACTGGGTTTTTTCCAAACATTTGCTCTTTGAAGAAGCATTTTGTGGAATCTTTTAATAAAAACTTTTCCAATTTATTATGTATGTATTTCCACAATTCATATATTCATCTGTAAGGTTTGTTGTAAAAACTTTGAAATTAGTTTGGTCTGTGGCTATTTCACAAAGCCTTTTAAAAACTTTATTTGGTTTTACATCATAGTGATTGTTTCAATGAAAGAATACAACCTTATATATAATTTGTGTACTTGTTATTGTATCATAATTGCCAGATTGTTTCGCACCTTGCATCTAAGATGAACATGCTGAGGGAGGAATCCAACAATGTTTTTGTTATATTTACATTTTGAATGCTTGGCAAAGAAAATATTTTAACAAATTATGTCTTCATACCACAGAGGCCATAGCAGCAGAAAAAACTAATCAAGTCCAACAATTGGAAGAAGTTGTTGAAAATGGCAGTAAAGAACCAGAAGACAATGAAAGTATGGAAATACAAGACAGTGCAGCCGATGAAAAGGTGCAAAGCATTATTTCTTTATAAATCTATAAATTCATTTTTACAATGAAGATTTGTTTTATTAGAAGTACAAAAAAACATAAATTGACATTGGCTGTACTTCATTTTTTTGAATTTATTGTGTATTGCATCCTTTGCATGTTCTCACTGCTCAGATACATTTATAATGGAGAAATTATTGTTGAAGTGTATCTTTTTTTCCACATTTCAGATGCATATTTCATTGAATGTTTTGTTTGTAATAAATAAACAATAGATTGAGGTATGAAATATTTATACTTGTTGTTTTTCATATGTTTGAATCCTAATTTTGCATTTAGTTCTGAAATCAAATTAAATTTTTAAATTTACCCACTCTCAATTAATATATAGGGGTTTTATGTTTTGATAGTGAGCATTTAAGACTAGGAAACATTGATTTTACTAATACTCAAGAGATATAGGCCTTGAGGAGTTTAATTATAGTGTAATTGCTAAAGACTAAAGTTGTCACTGTGGTAATAATCACCTCTGTTTAAAAACTATTTCTGCTTCTTTGCCATTGAGCTTCATTTTCTTAATCAGGAAAATTCCTAATAATAGTGACTTCTGTTTAGAAGTTAATGCAGTAATATACATATTAATCAGTTTAAGATTGATGGTTTTGTTATAATGAAATTTGTATTTCTAAATATGAAGAATTAGTTTTGGTGGTGAGTTACTAATGGTATCTAATAACAACACAAAACAATGTATATGATACCTTTTGAAAGCAGTTTATTTTTTTACTTTAACCATTCTTATTATTTCTCATTTTTAAAACACGTAAACTTAAGAGGAAATATTCGTTAAAGCCCTATGAATCACACTTTGCAATGATTTGCAGGAGCAAGAAGAATTCAATCTTCAAGATAAAGAAAAAACTGAGGAAAAGAAAGAAGAAGAGCAACAGAAACAGCAGGACAAATCTCGTCCTGTTTCTAGTACTCCTGTACCAGGAACTCCTTGGTAAGGTCCTTTGGACTGAGGCTTTTGATAAATATTCTTGCATATGATTCTCACCTCCCATGGTTATAAAACTAACAATTCATTTGTAATTATTTTATATGGTATTGTTATACTTTATAGGTTATTTAAAAATCCAATTCTTCTTTCAGGTGTGTTGTGTGGACTGGTGATGGACGAGTTTTTTTCTTTAATCCAAGTACTCGCATGTCTGTTTGGGAAAAACCAGATGAGCTCAAAGGACGGGAAGATGTAGAAAAACTGGTTCAAGCCCCACCTAAGCAACCTGATTCCATAAAAGGTAAATACATGAACATAACCAAATTAAGCATGACATAATTGATTATCAGTATCATGGGAAACCTTTTATTGCTACAAGTATCTCTCCACTAAGTAATATGACTGCAGTAATCATAGTGTGCTGGAAAGTATTTGTGTATTAAATTTGAATACTAGCATTTAAAAAACAAATTAAAATAGATTATTATTTTTCATTTTTTGTTGTTGTTTCACATGAAAGTTGTATATGTGAAGGTGCATTTTTCTTTAATTTCAGTTAACAGTGTGGAATCTTCAGATGATAGTGAACCAGCTGCAAAAAAGAAAAAGTAAGTGTTGTATGCTATACTAAAAACATGTTCCTTCAGTATTTTGGGCATTATGAGTTTATGTTTATCAAATGTCATGAAGATATAAGAGTGACTCATGAAAGTTGTAAGAGCATCACAGTAGAATGTAGAGTGAAAAGAGTAATTAAAAAAAAATGATTTCAGACCTTTGGTTTGTTGGCTGGAACTACAAGGCAATTAAAGAGAGTTGAAACACCACTTTCAGTATGTTATAAAAAATTTTATTATATTAAGTTATATAGGGTTGAATTTACTGCGTGTCATAAGAAATTACAACTGACATCTTACATTTTAACTCTTTTTTTCATATGAGTACCCTTTTCTGAGGATGTCGTGAGATTTTACCGATACATTTAAAATGTAATTAAAGTTTTTTAATATCATGGTATCAAATAAACTTGGCATCAAAACTTAGCTAAAAAAATCAAATTTTAGTATTAAATATTTTAAAAATGCTTAATCTCCCTTAGTTTGAGAATTGTGACATTTGCTCTACAAGTCTTCCCTCTTCTCTAATTTATTTACCACCTTTATGGGAAGTACAAACTTTGCATAAATTACTCATTATAATATAGTATTACTCAGGCAAATCATATTTTTTATAGCCTTAAATCTTATTTGGTTACCAAGTCATAACCTGTCACATCCTCTCTTTCAAAGATTGTCAATAGTTCTCTCTGATGTTTAACACTACGTTACTTATAACCAGTAGAAAACCAAAGTTTTAATCTATCAAATGTAATATTGTATTACATTGTTTTTTGTGCAGGAAATTATCTGTTTTGCTTCCAATTCAAACTTTATTCCCAGGGGAAACACATTGATGGGCTTAGTTGAATGGCTCTTATCACATAGTTAGAAAGTCAGAGAAATTGTGATAGTTTTGGGACATTTTTTGTATGTAATTCTGTGTTCTTTGATGCTTTATTTAATTAAATAAAAAATAATTTAGTGCAGTAGTACCATTAGTTAAAAAGTAGGATTAAGTTTCATTGACATTCGACAGCAAAGAAAAGAAGACCCAGGTAAGTACTATATTTATTGTCTCATTTGTATTCTCTATTATTATAAAATTAATTAAAATGTAAAAATTAGATACTTTTTAGGTTAGATTAGATAAAATAATGAAGAATAATATTAAAACTTTTCCCAATGTACACCTGCAAGCAACTTATGAGTAGCCTGTGTGTTATGTAATTTGATAGGTTAATGTGAGTTGCATGTTTTCCAAGTGATTTACATTTTGTGTGGCAGGATTATTGGTTAGATACAGTTCAAAGGGCAATAAAATTTAAGTAAAAATAGATATGTACTTTTTTAAGTTCTGAGCTGTTTATGATAAACAAATGTAGTTTCATATTACAATATGGATTCATTCTAGAAAGAAAAAAAGGGTAATTTATATTTATTTCATATTTTTCTATGGTGGTTATGGGATTGTTCAAATTGACCAACCTCATACAGAATTATTTAGGGTAGAGAAAATAACAGATGAAATATAAAATTTTATTGAAAAAGGGTATTGAATTTACCCGGCAGACTTTAGGTACTACACAAATGGAATTTGACAATTTTCAGATGAAGGAAAGTATTTTTAACCTTAACATGAAAATCACATTGTGCTTGGAGCATTCAATACTTTGACTCCATATAGTCACGGAGAAAGTTCTAGTGAAAATACTTCATTAAAAATTCGGATTTGTGTGTGTGTGTATCTACAAAAGACAAGACTTAATGCTTACTGAAAGCCTGTGAAATTTCATAAACATATACAAAACATATTAGAAGTTATAATATGGAAACTAATAAAGGTCAATTTGGGGTCACAAGCTCGGCCGACTTGCCCGGCCCTATAGTGAGAGTGTTAAATGACTATTATCAATGTATTTCATTAAACTTGACATCAAAACGTAGTTTATAATTCAAAGTTTTATGTTATCTAATAAGTTTTGATTTCTTAGTTTCAAAAGGAAATAATTAAATTCTTAATCTTGACTTCTTTGTGTCATGCGACACATCTCCCCTCTGATTCTTTTTCTTCTTCTTCTTTTTTTATTTTTAGATTTTCTCCATTCCTTTCTAAGGCTGTCAAAGAGGCCAACCAATCAGAAATTCAATCTGTAAATATTCACAGGTTAAAATATTTAATGTAAACCTCCCACCTTCTTCAATTAGCAAGATATAAATAAGTTTTTGCACCCACCATTGAGGCTCCCTCTCATCTTGTCATAGCTTTGAATGAATTTAACTGTGTCACATGTTTTCCTTTTAAGACATGTTTATAACTAGTGGAAAAGAGTTTTGCCCCTACAAGAATCTATTAATGGTCATTTCGATTTAACATGTAGTTGTAGACAACCTCAGACTGTATGTGTGATTATTAATGTTGAGCTGTAAGTGGTAACATAATATTTTGAACCTACTTTTATCATAGTTAGAAAGCTAATTCAGTTATATAGTTTTAGGACATTGGTTTTTGTGCATAATAGTGTTTTGTATTCTAAATTGCATATTTGAAATAAACATTAAAATATTTTGGACCACCAAAATCATTATAAAAAGGAAACTTACAGTCCTTTGTCAGTTGTTTTTTTTAATGTATATTTTTAAAAAAGCATTTCTAATGACGTGTAAATCACCATTAACTCAGTAAAGGCTTTGAAAATTCACAGACAAATCTTTACTAAAATACTTTATTAAAGAATTAGGTATTTTGTGTACAACAGATTAAAGCCTGTCATATTTCATGAAGATACACTCAGTACATTCAGAATTAAATCACCATTAACTCTGAAAGGCTTTAAAAATTCACAGACAAATATTTACTAAAAGAATTGGGTATTTTGTGTACAACAGAATAAAGCCTGTCATATTTCATAAGGATACACTCAGTACATTCATTTATAGTATGTATAGTTTCATCCTTATATGGTGGTTAAAAGATTGGTCAGAATGACTGCTCCTGAACCATTTGATATAACATTAGTCATTGGAGTTATTGTGTTGTTTATCTTCTGTTTTTGATCGTTCATGGTAAAATGGAATCTATTTTTCTTCCACATGTTACATGAGCCACCTTCTTGTGTTGAGCACATACCTGCATATCACATTTCAAAATTTAAGTAAAAATAATAGTTCTAAGTCTATTATAACAATTTTAAATGTTTTAGAATTGATACTATTTCACATTGTAATATGTATTTAGTTTAATTTGCATAGAAAAATAAAATTTCAACTTTCATTTCTGTACAGCCTCAAGGATTTTTATCTAAACAATTTGAGGTTTTATATTTTTAGAATTTTTCTACTCATCCTAAAATATAGGTTTGTATTTGCTAAGAAACCCATTCCTTGAGAATATAATTTTTCATGTCTTGTTTCTCATGTGACTTTACTTTTCCCTGTATTACTACAACCCCTTTAGTGCCACTCCTTTTATGATTTCATAGCATGTGGTCTGAAAATTACTAATGAAACTGAAACTAGATATAGTCAACATTAAAGTATGATTGTATAGAGCAAATTATAAGCTACTTATGTTATAATAAATTGGTTTGAATAGTAGTATTTTGGGGTTTCTCAAAATGTTGAATACCCAGAACTCCTGTATTTGTGAACAGAGGATTCTAATGGGGAGTTCAGAAGACTTGAAAAAAAAGTTTTGGAATTTGTTTATAGTTTCTATAGGCATAATTTTTGTTTGTGAAAATATTTTAGTGTTAAATCTGAATGAAAGCTACTCTCTGTGATAAAAGAAATATTCTGGATAATGAAATCTTTATCTATTGAATATTATTCTTAAGTTTATTATACTTAAACAATGCACACAAATAAAATAACATATTTATTGAATATAAACTATAATTTTTGGATACAAATCTATTTTAACCAAGAATATTGTTAGTAAAAAGTCACGATACCCAACCTGACAAAGGTAATTGTGATGCCATTTTGAAAGGTGAGGTTCCAAATCATTGATAAATCTTTTTCCAGTTTTTGTTGTGTATTCTTTAAGACGATAGCCAGAAGTGGTAACAACTGCAATCAAAAAGTAAAGTATCAAAAGAAATGTGTTAATGAGTATCAATCAACTTGAAACTGACTGGATATATAAAATGTACTTTCTCATCAACAATAAAAATAAAAAAATTCTAAGACAGAAGGAATTGTTTTCCTTGTTGTTTTCAAAACAGTACCTCACAACAAAATTTTGGAAATTTCACAACCTAAGAACTAAGAACATGGTTGAAATACAAAATCAAAATATATTAACTTTTAAAACCAAAACTAGATACCATCTAACATGTTTGTACTAAGTTTCATGCAGTTTTATTAGGTGATAAAACCACGTAAACTATAAATGTTGTTTTTCCACATCTTTCTTAATATGTGCACTTCAGATTCAAAATCAGAGGCATGTAAAAATAGCACTATGATGAAATAGTACATATTTATGGTACAAAAAACAAGCCTTAACTAAAACAGCCTCCAGGGTACAGGCTGTAATGTGGGATGTAAGAGATTCCTTGTTTTTGGAGGTGACTGTGGAAGAAGGACCCATATAGTAATGGAAATACACTGTATATCAGTTTTAACCTCCATTCTCAGAGCCTTGCATGTAAAAAAAAATATATCATAAAAGTGTAAAATAAGAAAAAATAAAACAAGATAAGAGAGAAAAATCATGGTTGCTCGATCCTACAATGTCCCATATCTATATCACCATTCACTGCCTGTAGGAAAATGACTGCTCTCAGAAGAAAAGAAGTGCAAAATATATAGGATAAAGAAAAGGTCCTACCATTAGGAGTGGTGAGTAAAAAAACCTAACTTCCTGAAATTGGTATTCCAGCCCCCATTATGGTAGTAAAATCTCAAATTAATAAGGTAATATTAGTAGCAAAGCAGACAAATTATACTAGAATAAAATCTCTACAGGGTTGTTTGAACCATCCTCCACCTGTAAAATATACTGGTTCTGAATTCATTTAAAAAAAATGGATTGTAATCTTTTTGTATTACTTGAAAAAAAATTTACCTCCAAAAATGTAAATAACGTACTGAGTTTCTGTATTTATAATTATTATATATTTTTTCACAAATCTATAAAGTAAATGACATTCTTCCTTAGTAAACCTTAACCTTCCAGAAGTTATAAATATGAACTTATGATTAGACCACTTTTATATAATTACTAGCTTATAGGCCATTAAATATGATGGGGCAAGTACAACCACTCATAGTATACCCTAACCTCACATTTCATAGTTAACTGAAATCAATAAATTTTGTGAAATCAAGCTTGACCAACAAAGAGGCAGAAAAGTGCAGTCAGATGTCAGTAAATTCCTTTGTGAACCGATCAAAATTAACAACATTCAGGAAATTAATTCATGGCATATTCATAGAATCATTATGAGTTAAAATCAGTTAATTAACTTCTAATATATAGAAAAGCCAGTGCATTTTGGTAACACTACATTCCAACAATGGCTTTTATGTCATTGCTTAGCAACAGAAATGTAACCTAATATTGTTGTTAGTCTATGTACTCAAAGTATAAAATGAAATGTATAGACAATGAAACTGGAAAAATATTTTTTGATTTATTAATTTAGGGTCTCCATTCATTAAAGAGGTTTGTTTTTACTGAAAACGTTGGTGATATAACAGGATATAGCTTAATTCAGAAACAATTTAAGTTTAAAATTGAATTGATATTTTTATTTTCATGATAAATTTTATGTGCTTGGATCTAGGCTAGGTGTTCCCTTACTACGTCTTTAAACTTATTATTCTAACACTCACTACACTTATAAGGTTTTTTCTGTACCCCATCACTAAAATCGTAATGGTCAGACAGTAATTGAACAAATCTATTTGGATATGTGTATTTTAACTATTATGACTCCTACCATTTCTCATCAAGCGTGACATGATACACACTGACTTTTATATACATTTCTTAAATAATTTGAATGTAGATTAATTAAATACTTTACCATATAGTATATTTATTGATACTATTCATAAACATATCATTACTTGTATCTTAGAAATTGCAAAAGATAAACTATTGTGTGAAATTCTTAAAAAAAGAATCCAGCAACAGAATTGCTACACAGTTTGATAATGAAGATATTCTAAAATTAATTGCAAACAATATTAACAAGTATGTTTTGAAAATTATATTACATCTAATTCAGTCTTGAGAATGGAGGTTTTATGTGCCTATTATAGTAATATTTAAAGTTTTCCAATGTAAAAATACTTGCAATACATATAATGATTTTTCATTTATAAAATATGATCCAACAGCTGAAAGAAAAAATTTCATTGTTCTCATTGAGAAAGCTAGGTTTATTTCCAAGACATTTTATGCACAACTTATGATTAATGAAATTTGAATTTCATTAAAACATAGAAAAAACTATTCCAAATCAAGTTTTTTAATCTACCTTTCCTGTATGCTATACCAAAATTGCATAAATCTATAAAATTTAGCTTTATTTCCAGCTCAATGAAAACAAACAACCAGCAAATTTTGTTAAATAATTTATTATATTTGACTGAATTAGAATATAAATAGCAGTAATAATAAACATATATTTTGGATAAAAAAAACAAACCCATTTTAGAATATTTAAATAATTGTGGGCAAGGTAAGACATTTGATTTCACTACTTCATATACAACAGTTTAATTTTATTTATGAATTCGTTAAGAGAACAGTATTGTAATCTTTCTATGTTGCTTCAAGACAGAAATTTTACCTCCAAAAATATAAAAGATATACTAAGGTTGTGTATTTATGATAATTATATTTTATTCAGTAATCGAGTATTTGAACAAGTAATAGAAATTCCAATGGTAGCTAACTATTTGGCCCGGCATGGCCAAATGGATAGGGAGTTTGACTCGCTATCTGCGGGTCACTGGTTCGAATCCCTGTTTTACCAAACATGCTCGCCCTTTCAGCCATGTGGGCATTATAATGTGATGGTCAATCCCACTATTCGTTGGTAAAAAAGTTGCCCAAGAGTTGGCAGTGGGTGGTAATGACTAGCTACCTTTCTTCTAGTCTTACCCTGGTAAATTAGGGACAACTAGCACAGATAGTCCTTGTGTAGTTTTGCATTAAATTTAAAACAAACAAACAAGCTAACTATTCTACTTATATAGCTAATTTATATATTTTAAGTTTTTAAAACGGTATAAATCTGGATGTTTTTGCTTTAACTTGTATTGATGACTTAATAAGTATAAATAATCCTGAAACAATTTCATTAACACTTATTTACCCAGTAAATTGAAAAATTGTTAATACTTCAATTTCTGCATAAGAGGCACATTATATTGATCTGGAAGTTAAAATACCTAATAATGATATTAATTTAAATATATTTGATAAAAGATAATTTTTCTTTTTCAGCATATGACCTACTCTCTCCTAACAGTAATGTTTCATATCTTGTGTTGCAAGTTTTATAAATTCACAACTACTCAGATTCTGTAGAATTTGTAACAAGTGACAGTAATTTACTGTTAATGTCAAAATATTGATACAAAAGATAATTAATGAATTTGATAAACATTAAGTAAATTTATTGAAATGTAACAAACATGAAAATAAACTACATAAATATCAACAACTAAGAGTTACATATATGCTTAAAATTTTTAATTTACAATTTTTTTTAATAAGCATATATTGACAGTTAATATGCATGAATATACAGGTATATTCTTATAAAAGGTAGAGGAAAGTCTGAAAATTAGTAGTTATAGTATATTTTATGAGTGGAGGATAGGTGTCATACTGGTTCAGACAACTCTGTAGGGATTTTATTTTAGTATAAGTTGTCTGCTTTGCTTATAATATTACCTTATTAATTTCAGCTTTTACTACCATACTGTGTGGGGGGGGGGGGGCTGGAATGCTAATTTTAGGAAGTAAGGTTTTTTTTACTCACCACCCCTAACGATAGGACTTTTTCCTATTTATTTTTCACTTTATTTCTGAGAGCAGTCACTTTCCCACAACTGTATGCAGGCAGTGAAGGGTGATGTAGATGTGGAACATTGTGAACTTGAGCACCCACAGCTTGCCCTCTTACTTTCTTTTACTCTTTTGTTATTGTTATAATTAGTATTTTTTTGCGTGTTAGACAGTAAATGGAGGTTACGACTAACAGACAGTGCATTTCTACCTCTATATGGGTCTTACTTTTGCACTCACCTCCTCTAAAATCCACATTATAGCCTGTCCTTGGAGACATTGTTTTGTTGTGCAGCATCTTGATTAAGGCTTGCTCTGTAATATATACAGTATAATCCTTTTTCAGTGCTTAAAGCTGGTAAAGAATTAAAAACTAATAGTCCTAAAATTAGTGGCAGAAATCAAGTAAACTGCAAAGTTTTCACATTCTTCGTATTTCAATTTCAGATTCAAAATCAGAAGCATGTAAAAATAGCAAATTTGGATCTTAACTAAATTTGGTTAAATATTTTCACTGTGAAAAGGAAAAAAAATTGGTAGAGACCAGTAACACTACTACATTCTGAAAAGATGATAAAGTGACCAGTCAGGATGGCCCTTCAGCATGATTAGTTTTATAACTTGATTAATCATATTAGGAAAGTTTCCAAAATTTGTAAAACAATTCTTATGAATTGTCTGTTTCAATGAAAGTTCATTAAATTGCCAAAAATGCATGTGCACTAACAATTTTGTAATTGAAAAATTTTAAATCATCAGTTCTACTAATTTGAAAGATCTGTTAATGAGACAGTGTGCCTTGTAATTGTTACATGTAATCTGATTTTATTTGAAATATGAAGGACTGTTAATGAAAGTTTTAATGTTGTTGGGTGTGAAAATGTCTTTTGGAATTAACATGATGGTGTTTTATTTGATGTTTACGTGACATTTGTAAGAAAAGATTTTTTAGATATATATAATACTACTTTTTTTTTCAGAGTGGAAACTGATGTGACTGAGACAACTGTGACACAGAGTCAGGAAAGTAAGGTTACTGAGGACCAGAATAACAAAAAAACAGGTAGAATTGACATTGGGAAAGAGGCTGCTATTGAAGCAGAACTTAAGGCTGCTAAAGAAAGAGCAGCTGTTCCTCTGGAGATCAGGATGAAACAGTTTCGTGATATGCTTGCAGAGAAGGAGGTAAACCAGGCAGTTCAAAATGTGCATGTCACGACCTTTTAAAGAGTTACATTCAAAATTTAATTAAACTACTTTATTATCAATGCATACAAATAAACTTGGCATAAAAACGTAGTTAATGAATGAAATTTTAATATTATATAAGCTGTAATTCCTAATTTTATAAGAAAATATGTTTAAAAATCCTCTATCTCATCCTAGTATGATAATTGTGACATTTGCTCTCTGGGTATCCTATCTGAGAAGTACAGAATTTAATATAAATTACTCATTACATCATTTTTATCACTCAGACAAAAGCAAAATTTTTATAGCCTTCAATTGTATTTGGTTATAAAGCCATAAAATAGTAAATCAGACCCTTCTTGCTATCCCACCTGTCATATCTATTTCACAAATTGCCAGTAGTTCCCTCTGTCATTTAATATTATATTATTTATTACCAATAGAAAGCCATGGTTTTAATATGTCAAATGCAGTATTATAGTTTGTTGTTTTATGTATTGAGAATTGTCTATGTTGCTTCCAGTTCAAATTGTATCCCCACTGGAGACACATCAATGAGCTTATAATTTTTAATGGCTCTTGTCACTTAGTTAGAAAGCCAGAAAAATTGTGATAGTTATGGGACGTTTTCTGCTTTTTATGAGTTATTATTCTGTGTTCATAGGTACATTATTTAATTAAATAAAAAATAATTATTTAGTGTGGTAGTACTATTAGTATAAAAATGTAGGGTAAGGTTTCATTGACAGCAAAAAAAAAAAAGATCCAGGTAAGTATCATATTTCTTGTTTTTCATATGTATTCTTTATTATCATAAAAGTAACTTTAAATTTAAAACTTTGTATGTCAGATTAGGTAAAAACGAAGAAAAACGTTTGCCAAGTGATTTATGAATTGTGTGGTAGGATTATTAGTAAACATGATTCAAATGGCAATAAAACAATAAAATATAAGTAGAAGCAGATGTATGCTGTTATGAGATTTAAACCATTTAGGATTAACAAATATAGATTCATATTACAATTTGAAGTAAAAAAAATGGTAATCAGATTTATTTTGTATTTTTATATGGTGGCTGTGAGGTCAGCCATATTGACCAACCTTGTAAAGAGTTAGAGTAGGGAAAATAACAGATAAAATATAAAGTTTTGCTGGAAAAAAAACGTTTGAAATTCATTTAGGAGGTTTTAGAGGTTACACAAATGAATTTAGACAATTTTCAGATGAAGAAAAACATGAAAATCACTTTGCTCTCATAGCAGTCAACACTTTGACTCCATACATACACAGAGAAATTTGTAGTGAAAATACTTCATCAAAAATTATGATTTTTTATTTAAAAAAGACAAAACTCTTAACCCTATTGCTATGGGGTTTTCTATGGTCAGGGGGGAAAGGGCACGTCATGACGTTTGTAGACTTACATTTAAAATTTTATTGAACTATTATTTTATGAATGTATGTTAATAAGTTTGGTATCAAATTGTAGATTATAATTCAAATTTTAGTATTATACATTAGATAATTTCTTAATTTAAAGGTAAATATTTTTTAAAATCCTGAATATAGATTTTTGTATGTCATGTGGTATGTTTAATGCAGCTTTGGTTCAAATTAGGTGTTTGCGATGTCCAAATACAGTCTATAGTTTTTTACAAATTACAAGCTTAAGTTATCAATATTGACAAGCTAGAATAGAAAATAAGATCCTCCTATCTTTTCTATTTGCTGCGATATCATTATATTTAGTGAACCAACCAAGGTAGCCCCCATCAATCGCTTCCATTTTTGGAAATACTTGCTTATGTATACCTACTTCGCTCTATGGCAAATGTATAACCAATTGAAAACCCAGAATGTTTTCCATGTAGTTTTCTCAGCTTTTGCAGTGTATACATGGGAAAATCTTCCTTTTCATGGTAGAATTGAAGTAGAGAGGTAAGAGATAATGGAGCTCAAAATCAGTTTTCTAGACCCAAATACAGCTTAGTTACTAAGCCTGATAAATTATAGTGCAATTCTGTGGTATTGATAAAGTAATTTATGATTTTTATTTCAAAATGCCTATATAAAACCTAAAAAAATATTTTGTTTCACATTCTCCACGTGAAAACTTGACAAGGCTTAGCAAATTACTGCAAATGAGTACAAACTTTACATGTAGTAGAGATCATTGTTTTCTGTATTTCTTTATTTACTATTCTATATTTTAAGAAAAATAATTGAATTTAAGAACTTATTTGTAAATAGTAATAATATATATACATGCGTACTGTATTATAACTGAAATGTGACTGTATTTTACAAAATACTGGTCTACTAGAACAAAGCCAAGACAGATCACTTTGTAAAGGCCAGTTTTATACTATTTGATATGGAGTGCATGTGTGCCATGTCATTGCAATTTCTTCACATGTGAAATTTGACAATTTACTGATGCATAGAAGTATTTTTAAACTTAAAATCAAAATTACTTTGCATGTTGGATAGTCAACTTTCAAAAAGAAAAAAATGCACAAGCAACTCATTATTTAAAAATCTAAAAATTTGATATTTTATACGAAAACCTTGTAACGTTTACTTCTAATCTCCAAAATTTCATGAACATATGCATAATGTATTAAAAATTAAAGTGTGAAAACTATAACATGCACAAAATGGTCATGAGGTCTGTCCCTGAGACCAAGCTTGTAGTGAAAGAGTTAATGCTTACTGAAGGCTTGAGAAATTTCATGAAGATACACAGAAAGTATTAGATTTTATAGTATTAAAACTATATAGGTCAGTGTTGGGTCACGAACTTGGCTGGTTCAACAAAGCCCGTAGCAAGAGTGTTAAAGGGTATGCATATGGAAAGTTTTTTTCAATGAATAACCTGCTGTTTTTCTTTATCTTCATTAAAGCAGTAGATGTTTTTGTCAATCTTATGATTGAAACAGCTTATCAGTAACCTAAAAATAACTTATATCTTTTGTTGTTATTCAAATATTTCTGATGTATGGTAATTCTGCTCTAAAATATTATTTTTTAAAAGATTAGAGTACTGTTTTATATTATAAATATAAAAATAAATTTTACCAAACAGGTTTCAGCATTTTCCACATGGGAGAAGGAGCTACACAAGATTGTGTTTGACCCACGCTACTTGTTGCTGACTTCTAGGGAGAGAAAGCAGGTTTTTGAGAAGTATGTGAAAGAACGAGCGGAAGAGGAGCGAAGAGAGAAGAGGAACAAGATGAAAGAACGTAAAGATGATTTCCGTAAATTAATGGAGGAAGCAAACTTGACCAGCAAGTATGACCATTTTTCATGTTGTAATAAGGGAATTAGACATATACTTTTTTGTGTTACTCCTAAGTTTAATTTAAAGTAGAGTTCATACAGTAACCTTTGTAAGTTTTTCTTTCATGCTGTGGCATTATAGCTACTGTTGTTTTTTTTATATACAGATATTTCATTTCATATACACACTAACAATTGTAGCAATTATAATGTATTACAATGGTGTTTATGATTTGTAATGTATTTTAGGAGTGATGGTGTTGCTTTCCAATTAAAAGTGAATGAAATGTGTTATCTGTATAAGGGGAAAAGGATAGCAAAAACTAATGTTTTAAAGTAAAGTAATAAAATTTGCTTTTAATTGTTTACCAAATGTAAATTTTATATTTTAATCTCTGATTTTAAATTAACAATTAAAATTTTTTTATTATCAAACTTAGGTCAATGTTCAGTGACTTTGCACAGAAATATGGTAAGGATGAACGTTTCAAAAATATTGAAAAAATGCGAGATAGGGAGATCATGTTCAATGATTACCTACAGGACCTACGAAGGAAGGAGCGTGAGGAAAGATCCAGCCAGCGTGAAAAGGTAGAACTGTAACATATTTTCCTAGTAGAAGATTATTTCTTTTTACTTTTTTATAAATAAATTCAGCTTGCCCTCAAGCGATATCAGTTTTTTAAGATGACTTTCAAGACCTTTTTATTTTTGAAATCCTATACTTTCAGCAGTCTTTGATGTTAATGATCTAGACAATTAAATTGTAGTCCAATTATGTAAATTAAATGTTGTAATAAGTATATTTTAAAACCATGCTTTATTATATTATTAAAAACCATATATAGACATATCTTTATATGTCAAAAAAATTCAGCTTAAAACAGATATTTTTTCAACTTAAAACTTAAAAGTGGTTTTGAACCCATATTTTTAGTAAAATTATGATCCCATAGACTGGTCATTAAAATAAAGTGTGAAATCAGTCATTATCTGGTAAAGTGAATTTAGATACAAAATTATGAATTATTTGTTGTTGTTGTTTTTTGGGGGTCAAGTATCTTTGAAAATTATACTTTCATTGGCCAAATTATTGAGAATTACATTCAACATTCCATCATTTTTTACATCAATTTTTAAGTTTTAGAATTTCTGAGGTCAACCACTAGACAGTATGTTGAATACAGATCTGACTTTACATCTGGAATATCTTGTATCTCACCCCATATATTATTGTTGGTTTGGTATTTTCTAGTACTAACATCCATTTATGCTTAAAAGCTAGTGTTTCATTTCCATGAATACAAATAATAATAATAATACATCTTTTTGAATGTAACAGTTGAAATTGACTTGAGAATTCATTTAAAGCTTTCACTGCCATGGATACATATATGGTACACACCGTGTAGCCTTTGTTTTTGCCTTGAAAAGTGTAATATTAATTATATATGAGTTAGAAATTTTTTAACATTATCTAGAAAGGGTAATTATTTTCAAACTTCACAAAGTTTACCATTTTAAAGTTACATACAAGTAATGTCTTTTTTTGTATTGAACTAGGAGAGTTATTTTTTATAACGTGGAAGTTAAAGAGTTAATGTAAAAGGTTTTTAAACAAGATCTTGTGCCTGTAGATATAATTGACATCTTATTGAATATAAACATTCAGAATTCTATAGCAAATATTGTGAATGTGGTAATTTTTAATTAATTTAAATTGTATGTATTTAATGAAAAAAAGAGCATTAGTGACTTTCTTATCCCATGAAATCCTGCTGTTGCTTTGTGTAAGGGGCCATTCACAATTGTCATTAAAATTTTATTGAACATTATTACATAATTCCAAGACCCACTCACCCACTTCTTTTATTGAACATAAAAAAATGCTGAAATATAAGACCTGGTGTTGAATGAGAAAGAGTGAAATAAATGTCTTGTTAGTCACATTTATTAAATAAAGGCATTGATAAGAAAAAAAAAATTAATAACTGTATTGGCATTTTTCCACTTACTTTATTGAACAGGCTTGTACGTTTTTTAACAATCCATATTTTTTAATGATAACTGTGAATGTTACCTAAGTACTGTGTTAAAAAACTTGGCATAATTGCTGTACATGTCTTTTTATATTTAGTTTGTGATTTCTGAATTTATAATAAATATTTCTCTGTAGTGTTTGTTTTTGAATTTATTTTAAGAAAGGTTTTAAATTACTAATCTCTTTAGATCTATTATATATGTGTGTATTTATTTTCATAATATTCTTGAAATTGTGTATTCCTTGATTTCTGTGAGCTAAGAATAAACTACTTGTGCTATAATTTATATTTGAGGAACCAACATGTATGTGTATTAAACATAAAGATGATGATTTAAACTTTCAAAGGATTTTTTTTATAAAATATAATACCTTTTCAGGTTAATTTAGCTAACAGTGATTTTAAATTTGTTGCCACTAGAGGGAATATGATACTAGGATGTATTTTTAGTTGTTACACTCACTTCACTTAACAAAATGCAAACCTATGGGGTGGGTTATTGTAACTCAAGGTAATGGGGAAAAAATTAAAAACCCATAAAAGTAATGCTATTTTATTGAATTACAAAAACGTGTAACAACTGTGACTAACAAGAATCTTTAAATTCACTAACATTTGATAGAGAAGATGGCTAAATACAAACTGGTAGGAAAAATTCATGTGGAATACATTGTTTTTATCCCACAAAATATTTATTAAACATAAAAAATACACATTTTACAACAACAACAGCTTTAATTTGTTAGCTAAAGAACTATAATGCATCATTCATTTCCTAGTTATTTGTTTTTGCAGTTTTCTGAAACTAATGTCTTAATAATAAGAGTATTTTTCATTATTTGTTTCATATGATACATATGATAATAATTTTTCTTAAAATCCATTCTTCACTGTAGAATGTATATAAAGAATCAAGGAATAATTAACTTGTTCACTTTCATCAAAAGTCATAACACTTTACCAAAAACCAGTTAGTTGAATGTATTCAGTGTGTTAGTAGACATTTTCATTGTGTGAGTGATATAAATTAGGACAAACAAAAGGGGTGTGTGTGTGTGTATATATAGCAACGAGATATCTATACATTTTTGTACTTCATTTTCAAATTTTTTCTCTAGAGGAAACATTCTTAGCTAGAAGAATATGCCTTTAATTTTTTCTTCTTCCAGGCATTGAATATTTTTCTGTATTTTATTGTATTTATATGACATTGAATATTTTAAGTGGTAAAAAATAATGTTAAATGGTTGATGGTTTATACTTTGAATAATTTTTAATTTTCAAGAAGAAATATATTGTTTATTAATGCTTTTTTTAGTTTTTGAAAATATAAGGGTTGAGATAAATATGAAGTAAACAGTTTTTAATCATTTTAGATTATATTTCAGTTATTGTTTCCTTATTATGTTTAATATGTGTATGTATATATATTTATAAAAAAGTTCATTTTAGATACCACTACATTTCCAGATATTACAACTATATCCCAATGACATCTAATTTTCATTCAACAGGTTTAATAAGATTATTAATTATGATTTTATTTTTGAGATTGTTTTCAGTTGTGGATGATCAATTTTCAGGAAACTTCATGTTCTAAATTATATGGAGAAAAACTTGTAAAAGTTAAAATAAAGAGAAGGCTTTTAACTAAATTCTCTTTTATTGTAAGTTGCAATTTAAGTCTTTTCTTTTGTCTTTTTTTGCAATTGAGCATATTATAAAAAATGTTATCAGAACATTTTATTGTAAAAGAAATATTGACTATATTTGAAAAAAAGCTTATAAATATAAATTGAAGGAAAAAGATTTATAATTGTTTTTATAAATCTGATTATTTAAATAGAACTCAGTATATCAGTGAATTACACTCACTGAAAAGTTTTATTTTACATTAAAATAAATTTCGGAAATATAATTTCATAGTTCTGATTTTAATAAATGCCATCTAACAACTGTTAAACTCTTCATTAAACTTTAAGAATTTAAAGCAAATATCAAGTGATGAAAAGAAACATAAATATAAATAGCTTTTCAAATATATTTTTAGTACTTTTGAACTCACGGGTTGTTTATAGAAAGTCACAGATTTTCACTTGTAATTTACACTTACTTTGATCAGGTTTCAACTGTGCTTCGCACAAGAAAGCCTTTTCAGTCAGGTGCCCTGCCCTACGCCTGTGAAAACTTCCAATTGTCCTGTTGTCGTGTGCAGTATTATGGAATAGCAATGCATTTTGGGTGCCTGTTAGATTCATGGTATTTGCTGTTTTTTTCTCTCCACCGTTTAACTCTACATGAATTTCAACTTGAAAGTAAGTTAAAGAAAGTATGGAGGAAATATTGGCCACTAACACTCAATTACTCTTGTCCCTCTTTAATGTACTCTGCAAGCTGCAACTTCTTTTTTTTTATGCCTGTGCCATTAAACAGTGCTAGAACTAAGAATAAATGTGTGAAAATAAAGCAGCTGTATTGCTGAAAATGCAACTTTTTATCATATAGAAATTATCAGAACATCAGAGATTAGCCAAACACACGCACACACATATACTGGTAAAGTACTTTTTCTGTTTCCAGCAAGCCTCAATACAGTTTTGTACATTAAATACTAATGATAGTCTTAAGCAAATTTTTTTTAAAAATTATGCTTCTAGCTTCTAAGTTCAGTTTGAAATTGGACCTCAAAAATGAATTGAAACAGGTGGAGTTCACAAAATGAGAAATTCAAATAAACATATACAATTTTGTGTCTAATATCTACTGTTTAGAAAGTATTTTAAAGTTATCCTTAGTATTGATTTGGACAGCTGGAATATTTTAGCCCAAAATCTTATGGTTACCTGTTTCATAAATATTAAGCTTAATTATATGTTGTTGTTTTTTTTTCCCATTATTCTTTAAGTATTAAATGCAAGTACATTGTAGTATAAGACTAGATATCTTACCTAATCAGCATTAATAGATGAAAATTGACTAACATTAGTAGGGATTGATGCCTTGTATATGTATTACAAAATAATTTGTTGATGATATATTTAAAACTATGTCATTTGGATAGTCTCTTTATATCTAGAGTAAATGAGGAATCATTTCAAATGTAATATCTGCCCTGAAAGATTGGATAACTGCTTTTGCTAATTTCAGTCATTAGTTATAGTACTTGATGGAGAAATAAGCATTTCAGATGTTTACAAAGTTCTCTGTTTATCAATAATTGTAATCCCTTTTACCTGGAAAATTTCAAATTTGCTGTACATGTTTAAAGGTAGAAAAAATATCTTACAATTTTTTACCTGGGCTGCACACTGACATACGTGCTGCAACATAGCTACATAACTGGAGTGAGGAGAGTCTGCTTTGACCAGTCCTAAAAACTGCTGTTGCATGCAGCCACAACTAAATAAATTGTTGCCATCCAAATATTTTATTCCTTATGTTAGGCTTGTTTTTGTTTTTTACTATAATGGATGTAGTGTATGTCATTATCTATGTATGTAACCAAAACTCCTGTGCCATCTATTGAATGGTACCACAAACAGAAATTCATAAAACATTTCACACTTTGGGTATTCAAGATTCAGACTATTAGAAAAATAACTGTGATATGTGTAACAACCAATTCTTTATAACAGAACATAATTTAAATAAAAGTACTTTCACTAGGATTGTACATGAGGGTTTGATTATATCTTTATTGATGTAATTTTTAAATGTAGTACTGAGAAACTGAAGTTCTTAAAAAAATATTATTTTGTCAATAATAGTTCCAGTGATTCTCACCTGTAAACAATGTAATTACCAAATATTGTAGAATTTGTCTCCTTACCCTAAAGCATAGGTTTATATTTGTTAAGTAGTTATCACCCCTTGAGGATATAATTTTCATGGTTTTGTTTCTCACATAATTTTCCTTCTGTTTTTGTTATTAGCACATCTTCTGGGTTACACCCATTTATGATTTCACAATAACTACTAATGAATATCAGTTCTTAAAATAGCTACCAGCAAAGTTTAGATTCCAAGGGATAGAGCTGATTATAATCTATTTATATGAATTTGTTGTGAGTAAAGTGGTATGAGAAGTAACTTGTGGCTTCTTGAGAAAGTTAGATGGAACTCCTGCAGAGTAGAGCAGCAGTGGTATTTAGTGGGAACTTTATAAGACTTGGGAACAAATGACAGATCTGATTGTTGTTATAGGTCATCAGTATATTTTGTCAGTTTCCTATGTATTTTTTATAGTGAAAACTACTGCAATTGACATATTGAAATATCAAAAGAAATATATTAATTAATCTCAAACAAGTTGAAACTGTTTGTTTATATAAAATGAGACTTTCTGACCAACAAGAAAAAAAATTCAATTCTAAAATGAAAGGAAGTGTTTTGGTTTTTGTTGTTTTCTTCAAAAAGTCTTGCAACAAAATTTGGAAAATTTGTAAATGTAAAGTTTAGTGGAAAAAAAAATTTTATGATTTTTTGAGGAAAATTTTCACTGAGTTATTCTCAAACTTAAACATACTGTATGGTAACTTATTAACTACATCAATTTTGTGCATATTATTTGTGCTTTTTTTTTTCCCACCATGTGTGTGGATCATTTAGTAATCTGCCTGAGACTTATTTTCTGTTGTGCCAAATGGTATTCAATAAAAAAATCACCTTTTTTTTTTTCAAATGAATAAAATGGTGTGCAATATATATTTTGTGTAGTGTGTAACTTAACTTAGAATAAATATTTTGGGAAATTTAACTTGGACTGAATTGCAATGAAAGTTTATTTCAGCACAATAATCTTTAACTTCTGCACTTTTTAGTGATTTTTACCTTCATTGTGAATTCTTTATTGTTATATTAGTTATGCTAATGGTGGACTGATTCATCTCTCAGTATCTTTGATAATTAACCATTTTTTGTATCTGTAGTTTTATGTTTTCTGATTAATTTAATGAAAGTAATTACCTCATAGTTCATTTGTTATTTATATTGATCATAATGAATATCCACAACATTGAAAAATGGTTGTGAATCTGTTGCATATTAATTTTTTTACTAACATTCTGCATTTTAGGATATTGATATCCTATGTTTCTTTCATCTTTAGAAAGATTGAAAACTGGAATGTAAAAGAAAAAAACTTATTAATTAAAATTGTCCATATTTGTTAGTAATTATTTGTTTTATTCAGGTGCAAGGTATTAATGGTCACCAAATAGCTAATTACCATTATTTATTTCCAGGACTGCTTAACTTCTAAGATAATAAAATATATTAGAGCCAAGCAGTTATTTTGATTAACCAATATAATTGTTTACATTGAGTAGTGTCATATAAAATATATAATCAAAATTACAATTACTTCAAATAATGTCATGAAAATAATCAATTGATCAAAATTAATATTTCCAGTTATTACTGTTTTCAATTATTCCAGCTGTTGAAGTAATCGAAATATTACCATTATCATTTCTCATTACTTTTGTTAATTCAAGGTTTTTAATCTTAGGTTAGACTCATGACTCTAAAAAAAGATCAACTGAATTAGTGTTTCCATTTATCACTGTTTTTTGTTATTTCTCAATGGATATTTTACAACTTAATAACTAAATAAAAATTATATTTGTTTAAGCAATACTAGAATTAAAAGAATATGTGATAGTTGAGGTGAGTATTTCATTTTCAGGAGTTAGAATTAATATGCGTAATGGAATAAGGTATTGTTTGTAATGTATCAGTTCTTCCTGGGTATAGAGCTACATTTATTTTGTTATCTTTATTTTTGGAGGCTTGTTCTTTTCCCTCTGTTATGTTTACCAATAACTTTATTTGTTGAACTGTATTGAGGCTTTGCAGTTTTGCACACGTATACATATCTTTATACATTGCTACAATCATTGGGCTTGTCTAATACAAAAACTTCTATTTTGAAACATTGCATAATGATGAAAGTTCTCTGGCTAGTATTATTTTTCTCATGTTAATACAATGATAGCATGAAACATAGAATGTGGAATATGGATTTTTTAAAGTGTAAGAAGAAAAATTTTTAATTTAATATATATGATGTAAACTACAAACACTAAGTCAGATGTTGTATATTTTCAATAATACTAAGTGTATAGATTTATGAATATTTAAAATTTGTAGTTTAAGAAGCCTAAGCTAACATCAAAATATACATACATATATATATGTATGTATGTGTGTGTGTGTACGTATATATATTTTTCATTATATACAAGAAATTTCAAGATCTGACTGAAAGTTTTCTTTTCAAACTTTTTTGACTCCATTATTCTTCCTTCTTATGTAACCAAACATTTTTATTTATTTCATGCTATTTATTTTTATGTTTACTGTTTTTAGTTTAAGGAGTTCTTGTTAATGTAATGTTTGCATTGAAAAACATTAAGAAATCAATTACAAGTCTGTAACTAAGCAAAGTGAGAGACTGATGAATATGAGTTTTATTTCAATTAAATATTATTATTTTATTTTGTAATATCATTGTGTAAACTTCAACACTCTGTTCAGTACAAAACCATCTGTAACTCCTATCTCTGATACAGTAGCTTTTTATTTAGAAATTTTAACTACATTTGATGTTCAGGTTTATTGCTTATTTGATCATTGATAAGAGAAAACAGAATGAGGTGGAGATAGTTTTATAAATTCTCAATTATATCAAAACATTGGAGAATAATATGTAAGTTAGAAAAAATCAAGATTCATTAATAAAGCTTTTAAGTATTAACTTTGGATTTACTTTGGGAAATGTGTATTTGAAAATTAGGTAAATCTTAATATGTGTAAAACGAACACTGTATTTCTAAGTTTTTCATCTTTGGTGTGTGTTGACATTCTTCATATCCACTTAACCCTATCATGCAGTCATGAAATACCTTACAGTGTTCCAGTGGTCGGGTCTGGAAGACCTGTACAAGCAATATTGTATATTTTCTCAAAATAAAAAGATGACTTCTACAGAAATATTTGTCACCAAATTGTAAAGGAATAGAGAGATGGTCATGGCAACATATGCATCTATAACAGAATTATTGCACAAAAAGGATTGTGCTGGGTCTCTTGGACCCAGAACTGCATTCTAGGGTTAAGAGTTCATATGTTGTGAGGTAACGTGAATAGTCACTGAACATAAACACTATTCATGCCTGTCAGAAAAAAACAAAAAACCTAATGCTTTCACTATGATCTTAAATTTAGGACTACATTGTAGTTTTGTTCAACCATACCCTACAGTCACATTTATTATATTTTAAATCAAAATGCTTGCTCAAAATTAACAAAATAAATAATATTTCTGCTGAAATAACTTTGCTTTTACTTGTAATCTAAAACCAGTTGATAAAGTATAAAAGGTCTAAACCTAACTTTTTCTTGGTATTATTGCTGTGGCTTGATTTAGCACTCCCACATCAGTTTGTGGATATTCTTCTTCTATATATATTTCTGCTGTTTGATGGCATCCACTACACAATTCTAGAAATGAAGATTCTGTTTTTAACTTTTTAGGCAAAGGGATAAAGTAGGCCTCATTGTGTAATATTTGTTTTTCTAAAACTGTTGTATCATAAAGTAATTTGTAATTAGCAATTAATGGGTGTATGTTTTTTTTTCAAATTGTTGACTTCTGCAGCTAAGGGTGAATTATAAATTTGAACATTTTTCTGTACACTCTGAATAACTTTAAAGTTTATTGGCCAAGAAAAACTGCAACAGTGTTGAGTTGCTTAGTATTAGTCAGAGTGCTTTGCACTACCCGTTCATCCCGTTTTGATGATTTACAGTAATGTATATTGTTACGACTTATCATTGATTGCAGTTGCCACAAAATACAGGTATCTGGGGCATCACTGATTTGGGCAAGAATGATTCAGTAGTATTAATAGGATATATAAATAAATTAGGTTGGAAGTGCATAGACTTTTATATTTTGTACTGTGTTTCTAATGAGACATTTTGTTGTAATAAAATCTACTATACGTGGTACAGTAATATAGTACTTCACCTGTTTCTTATAAGAAAAATATTTTGTAAGTATTTAAAATTTTATTAAATATTAAACTTGTTGTCAAATATATCACTTGGTTAATATATAAGAGATGCAGACTTTGATACTTCAAAAAATGTTTTTCCATTTGGTTGCAAAGTGTTAAAAACAAAACATTTATTTCTATACCTCTTTTTTTTTATTAGTATACTTGTATTATATAATTGTTTTCTATGCCAAAGTTAAATGGAGCACTGTGATTGTTTAAGTTTTTCTGAAAGCTTTTTTCTACATAGAATTAAAGGTTTCAGTATGTTTTATGTGATTGGAAGCTTTGTTAGAATGCAGTTATACTCTTGTAACTCACTGTTTTAAAAGGTAGCCAACTGTTAATACTAGAATGTTTTTTGTTTTATCTTATGTGTATGCAAATCCTTTTTTTTTACTCTACTGACATAAATTGCCAGTATATTATTTAATTTAAGAAAAATTTAGCTTTGTAGCAAAGTGTGTATTCTAACATCTTGTAGCTAATTTTGTAATATTTCAGTTTTTAACATGATTTCAAAATAAGACATTTTATTTTTTAAATTATAGAAATTTCTTTAGGCAGTAGTTTTGCATGAAAGTGTTTTTAGCTTAGTTTGATGTTTTTTCAGAATATTTTGTCTTTGAACATGGCGATAATGTGTATGTATATATAAATATATATGGCTGTGAGGAAGAAGCATTGAAAAGATGTATTTTTAACCATATTGGTTTATCTACACAATTTGATAAGTATGATAAAAATTGAAGTAATTATTTCACTTATCAGAATGCAAAACTACATTTTATTCATTACTGCAGAATTACCAATATATATATATATATATATATATATTATTTAGAATTAAAGGTTACAAATTCTTTTTGTGATAAAGATTTTTTGAAAAAGTGTACAATTTCATAAAAGTGATAAATATAATTCTAGATATACCTTGAAGAACATTAAAACTGTTTGGTGTATCAAATTTGTTATGAACTTTGAAATAATTGCATAGTGCTTTTTATATAAATTGAAGGAATAAACGTTTAATCTAAACATTCCAGTATGTTACTCTGTAATGAGTATTTAAAGCTGTTTAAACTACTGAATTAAATTTTTTCTGTTTATGATCAAAGGAATAGTTGGCTGAAAGTAGCCCTTTCCCATTGGTGATTAATGGACATCTTTTTTTTTACTTTATCTTCTTAGCTTATCCTTTAGAGTAATATCTCCTAATTAAAGGAAAAAACAAAACAAAGACTTTTAATTTTTTAAATAGTAGATTAAAAAATGATAATTTCTCTGTGTAATTATGGGTGAAATGATTACAATTAAGTAAGAGCCTGTTATATTTTGTTATGATTACTATTTTTATCCCTACATTTCTTGAATATTAGCGCTCATTGACCTTATATTTGGAGCCTTGAAATGGTCATTTGTTTATTGGGACTTAAAATTTGAGTTTTGTTCTTTAACATCTGAAATACTAATGTACTGACATACCTTTATTTGTCGTGAATGGATCATAATGAAAACACAGTAAGATTTCATAACTACTTTAAATGTTTAGAGAACTATTAGTTACTGATTCTTCAGAATTATATGCTTGAATCCAATGCTCTCTAAATTAGAGTCAGTCATTGTTTTCCACAAAATGTCTAATTTGCATATTAAGCTAATCTGTTTTGTTCAGTTTAGGATCTACACTGCTTAGCCATTTAGACTAAAATTTGAAAAGAGCTATCATATACAAATATTTCAGCTCTACCTTATTCTAGAGGATAAAAGAAAACCAAAATATATCTATGTTGTGCATTGAAATGGAAATAAATTATTTAACTAATTATATGTATAAGAGAAAATTTATAATCTTGAACATTGATGATAGAATACAGTGGTATGTGTAACATTGTTGCTGTTGGTGATATAATACAAATCTCACCAGTATACTTTGACTTAACTATCTTACTAGAGTTTCAAAATTACTATAAGTTCTGTTACTGGAACTTTGCTGAACTAGTAAAATTCCAGCAGCACTTAGGAATAAGGGACAGATTTTATTGTAATAAACAACAAAATTTATATATATATATATTATTACTGGTAGCTCAGTGGTAAGCTTGAGAGCTTGTAAGAATAGAAATCTGGGTTTGGTCCCTTTGATGGATTCTACAGTGTAGAAGATATCCCATTGTGCAGTTTTGCATTTAACAACAAACAAATAACCTGTGGCTTAACTACCTTTGTTTGAATACAAAACTAACCACATTTTCACAACCTAAACAAAATGATGTTTTCTAGCTTTCAGAAGATAATATTTTTCTTCGGTTAAGTAGGTAGTTTGATTATAGCCTATAAAATATGATTTGTAACTGTTGTATTTTGTAGATTTTATATGTTGCAGATTACAAGATGCTACATGGATGTAGTACTTTCTTAACATCCTGAGTATTTAGATTATTTTAAAGATTTTATTGTATACATAATGGTATAGATTGTCATCAAAAAGTATGATGAGACAGATTAATTCCTTTTTTTATTAAGGTAAACACCAAGAGGAAAGGGCTATTTTATTATAATTGTCAAGTTTTTCTAAAATCCTCATTATTTATTTGATTTCAGTTACACAGGAGACAACATTTTTCATATTGCAGTAGGAAAAAATAACTCGCTAACTTCATAAATGTTTTCTTTTATTATAGGTGAAAAAAGATTTCCTGGAGCTTTTGAAGGAACAGAAAGATTTGGATAAGCATTCTCGTTGGAGCGACATCAAAAAGTTGATTAATGATGATTATAGATATAAAGCTGTTGAAAGCAGTTCACAAAGGGAAGATTGGTTTAAGGAGTTCATCAGCAGGCTTTCTAGTGTAAGTAGAAATTGATATAAAACATTTTGTTGTTTTGGTTTCTTTTTATGCCTCTTTTATGTTTTTAAATGTAGTACTGTCCAGATATTTAATTGACCATAAGTACTGTAGATCATATTCATGTAGAAAGAGGTTTCCAAAATTTTCTCACTTACTATTTAAGGAAAGAACTTTCTTTAATGGAAGGCTTACTATCAGAATTTTTCTTGTAAATAAATGAAATGCAGTGTTAGAATTATAAACACTTCAAAATTTTGTTATTAGTGAGGTTTTTAATGTCCTCTTTCTTATGTTACAAATATCATTTGTTCAAAAGTACTATTCTTGAAGTTTTTGTGATGCTAATTTCTGAGCAAAATTCACATAATGGAGTTTAAAAGTGATAAATTCCCATTCCACTGTGAAATGAATAAACCTTTGAAAAAGAGTGTTGATTAATATTATGAAATAACATTTTAGTGTTAACTATCTTCCACTTGGAATTACTTAAGAAAATTCTTTCCATTTCATAGTAATGAGCCATTGCCACACTGACCAGACAGTAGCAATAATTATATACTTCATGTTGAAGTGTTATCTATTTTGCTGTATTGAAACAGCAGTAAAGTTTTTTTCACTCTTTAGTTGCCATTGCTTTCAACCTAAAGGAGTAGGAAACTTCTGTCCTTAACCAGTTTAGCTTTGGTTAAGGACAGAAGTTGCAATAATATGCAAATCATCAGAAGAACCTGAGCTTTAGTCTTGTAAAGCTTGTTGAGCTAAGTTCAAGATATATCATCTGAGAACTTGAGATTTAACATGTAGAGCTTATTGAGTTTAGATAAAGATGTCATTCCTGAGAACATGAGATTTAATCTTATAGAGCTTGTCAGGTTTAATTAAAGATATCTCACCTGAAAACATGAGATTTAATCTTATAGAGCTTGTCAGGTTTAATTAAAGATATCTCACCTGAAAACATGAGATTTAATCTTATAGAGCTTGTCAGGTTTAATTAAAGATTTCTCACCTGAAAACATGAGATTTAATCTTATAGAGCTTGTCAGGTTTAATTAAAGATATCACACCTGAAAACATGAGATTTAATCTTATAGAGCTTGTCGAGTTTAGATAAAGATGTCATTCCTGAGAACATGAGATTTAATCTTATAGAGCTTGTCAGGTTTAATTAAAGATGTCTCACCTGAAAACTTGCTATTAGTCTTGTAGAGCTTCTTGAGTATAGTGAAAATATCTCATCTGAGAACTTGAGATTTAAATTTGATGACGAGGAACCCACTTTGAGACTAATAATGGCTGGAGACGGCTTAAATGGGTAATGAAGAAAAACTTT
>NW_013666939.1:215967-217370 GCF_000517525.1 Limulus polyphemus
AATAACTTAAAAAGATCAATATTTTTAATTTAGTTCCTTTTATAATAATAAATAAAGAATAAATATGAAAAACAAGAATTAAAAGTACTTACCCAATCTTATTTTTTTCTTGCCTTCGATTGTCGAGGAGAGTTAAGCCTGATTGTTTTAGTGATTATAGTAAAGCACTTAACAATTTTTATTTAATTAAATAATACACCAAAGAATATAGACTAATAACAAGCAAAAAGTAGACAAATTCACTTACCTCTCAAAATTTTCTTGGCTTTCTAACTGTGTGACAAGAGCCTTACAAATTCATCCAAGGTAGTCGATAACTTTTCCACAGGAATGATGTTGCTACTTTAAGTGAAATTGATGAATACCTTGACTTTCTAGTGGTTATAGGTAATATATAATGAAAAGTAAGAGAGAACAATCAACAAATTTTGAAAGAGAGGATGTGGCAGGAGAGGTCTGATTTTCTATTTGATAGCTCTGTAACCAAACAAAATTGAAGGCTATAAAAATTATGGTTTGTTTCAGCAATAACGATTTTATAGAGAGTATTTTACATTTAATTTCGTACATTTTCAAGGGGTGATGGATAAAGTAGGGATGATGACATGCTAAGACAAAATGTGTCATGTAGGTCACATGTGGAAATTCAGGATTTTTTTATATATTTCCTTGTAGAATTAAGAACTTAAAACTTGTATTCTATTAAAATATGGATTATTAGCTAAGATTTTATGCTATTCTGATTGCATAACATAAACAGAAAGTAGCTTAATAAAATTGTGGAATTTGAAAGCTATATAAAACAGATGGTTTGTATAAATGCTATCTTGTTTAAGTAACAAGTCTGCTGAAACAAATTCATAAAGGCTCGCAGGTATCAGTTGACGTATTGGCATAAGTGATAAACAAAAAAGAATATGAAAGGAAAATTAAAAATAAACTATAAGTGAAAAGATAAAATTGTGAAATTATACATATGTGAAAAGGATGACTATTCTAGTGAATTTCTATGAGGAGTTGAAATTTATGTACATATTTCTATTTATTAATTTTTAACATTTGATAATGATAAATAGAGTTAGTGATATAGTAGAGAAAATAACATACAAACATTAACCTTAAAAAACTTTTGATATTCATTTACAAGGCTCTAGAGATTATGCAAATTAAATTTGAAAACTGTAAGGTAAAAAGTAGTATTTTTATACCTCATGTAAAAATCACCTTGCATGTGAACTATTCTGAGTCTGAGTGCAAATAACTACAAGGAATAACGAATTTTTTATCAGAAATAGAAAAACTATAAAATTCAATATGTTATTTTTAAGAAACCACATACCTTTAAGAATTCGATGACGAGGAACCCACTTTGAGACTAATAATGGCTGGAGACGGCTTAAATG
>NW_013666939.1:218299-240918 GCF_000517525.1 Limulus polyphemus
CTTAATTTAAAGTAACTAATCTAAAGAGATCACTATTTTACATTTAGTTACTTTATAATAAGACAATAAAGAATAAACATAGAAAAACAAGAAATAATGTATAAGAGGACAAGAGTCTTCCAGTGCCCATGTATAGAGTTTGATCACACAGACATCCATAGGCATTGCTACTGTCTTTGTATGGAATAGTGTAAGTACATGATTCATTTATCTAGCTATTTGAGATATACAAAGATTGAATGTCATGAAAATAACTTTTGTACACGTGACTTAGGTTGCTTTTCCAAGTGGAAATCCTATTCATACTATTGTCTAGATGATATTGGCAGCTTTTGCCACTGAACTTTGTGTTACAAGATGCCATACTCTGCCTGCTACAGCTGGAATACAACTTGTTGCAGGTTTCTTTCTCGATGGCTCTGGTGCCCCAAGTTGATCCTAATTTCTTTGTTTTCCAATGCCATTAAGTACAAGGGAAGTACTTAATCCTCACTCTTAACACATCTTTATGATCTGAGTGAATAAATATTTTATGCTAGAAAAGGTTGTTTCATACCTTTCCTTAAAGAAATCAAGTTTTGATAGCATCGTACTACCCGCAAACTTCCAAGCAACTTGAAATGTAGTTCTGTAGTACATACCAGCCTACCACGACTCTTTCACTGTCGTGTACATAATACCCCCATACAAAGCACTGCCATGGGCATGTAATGTTAAAAGTCTGGTATTAAATAAATGTTTGAGACATATATAATGAGATAAGTAATTTCATATTTAATTTAAAAAATGATAATTGTTGCATAATTATTTCACTTAATACTTTTTACAATCTGAGAACATAATCTTCTGTGAAATATTTTAGGCAATCACCACAAAATTTTATATTGATGTGAAAAGTAATAAGCAAGATTTTTGTAATTATACAACACCATGTGTTTTTGTGTATCTGAAAATAAATGCCTTTTTCGTTTTATCTAAAACATAGAAGGGAAGGACTTAAAAAAAAGGAGATAAATGTATATGCATATAAGAATGTATACATATGGATAGTAAAGATACTCCTTTCTCATACTGTTATGACTAATAGGTTCGAAACTCAGATGCAAGTTGGCGAGAAGCCAAGAAAGCTCTCAGAAAAGATCATCGATGGGAGATGGTGGAGTCATTAGATCGAGAGGAGAGAGAAAAGCTGTTTAATGAACACATTGAAGCCTTAAACAAAAAGAAGAAGGAAAAGTTCAGGGAACTGTTAGAAGAAACAGCAGAAATCACTCTGACATCTTCATGGAAAGAGGTGAGAATTAGCCAAAGTTAGATTATTATTATTAAAATTTGTGAAATCCTAATGAACTTTCAATTAAAATACAAGGCATTATATGGACCTTGTACTTAGACACCATTTAGAAAAATGAATGTAGGAAAAAAACAGTGGATAACGCAGTTTGCAAAACTGATGGCTAATGATCAGTTAAAGCTGCTTGACAGGAAATGAGGCATAATTGTATAAACAAAAAGAAAAAAATTTTAAACATTTAAAGTGATATACCCTTTTTTATATAAATAGTTTAATAATGTGTGTTTTAAATGCTCTTATAACAGATGCATTTTTTACCACAGATCGGGGTTTAAGCACTGAAGAATTGTTTTCTGTTATACAAATACAATAATAAGAATAAATATACTATATATTTTTTCAGAAATGATAGATTTTTTGATTAATGTTCATGTTGGACCATGAAACTTTTATACTGTATTGAAAAGAATCCTAAAGTAGGCTATGATTTAACAATGCAAGATTTTTGAAGTGCAGAGTGAAAACTATCTTTTTGGTTTAAACCGATACAGTAATAACATGGAATAACTTGCTTTCTTTGTGAGAATGAACCAGGCTTAAACTATTTGTTAGTGTTGGTCTGGGGTTTGAGGTGTGATGCCAATATACATACTCTGCATTGTCAGCTGTGGGAGTTTTAAAAAAGTGGCAATCATTCACATTATTTGGTTCATAGAGCCAAATAAAACCCATGAGAACCAAGTGCTTTTGGTTGTCTGCTTTCTTTATGATGGCTATACCTGGCCATTTAACCTTTTAAATACGGGTAAGTAAAAGTGTGCATGTCATAACCTTTTTACAGGTTATATTCAAAATTTAATTACACTACTTTATTATCAATATATATACAAATAAACTTAGCATTAAATTGTGGTTAATAAACAAATTTTAATATTATATGTGTTTTAATTTCATAATTTCAAAAGGATGTATTTAAATTATCAGTCTTCACTTTTCTGTACCACGTGACACTTGTTTGCTCTGAATTACACAACTTAGATCATTTTTTCTCTTCTATTTGAGCCTCTGATTTTTTAGCATATGACACACTTTTAGATATTACCAAGCCATAATGTAAGTTTATAGACTCCAATCATCTTGTTTTATGTTGATATAAATCAGAAAGACCAAACCATTAATATGCCTCTTACATACCGTCTTCTGAAACAGTACTACCTCCACTCATCCAAAGCTATCTCAACCTTGATTTGTCCTCTAAGCATTGCTTAAATTTTCAACAGTGTACCAGTCTATTATACCCCTTCATTTTTGCACCATTGTAGCAACATGTGCTGATCACGTGACTACCCTCCACCAATCATACTACTCCATCTATACTTGCTCAGGTAGCTCTCTCTACCATTACAGCACAATCCTCACTTTCTCGATTGGCATTCTAGTGTCTAAACATCTGTTTTAACTCGTTCTCCATGTGACAACAAAATTCTGATTGTGCTTGATCACCAACTTATGTCAGTTTCAACTTCAACTTCTTGTGTTTCACTTCCATTGTTTCTACTTGTTTGTTTTATAAATGTTTCTCTGTTTTCCAAATTCTATATTTTTCATATGAATTTGAGATTTAATATGGTGGATGATGAAATTCCTGCCATAAATACACAATGGTTCTTAGACTAGTCCCAAGTCTCAGTGTCGACAATGTCTGCTAAGGAAGCACAGATTTTAGTTTGTAGGGAATTTGTGTCTTACATTCGACCAAAGTTTCTTCTTTTCAAGATGCTTTTCTTTGTTTTTTGTGCAGAGGGACATAATTACTATGTGGAAATTGTCTTTCTACGGCACTTTCCATCTGATACTGTGCCTCCACATAATCTACTGAGTTAAGTATTATTCTTTTTTTTTAGGAGATCTATGGTAAGTTTATCAGTATGTTTTTCTCACTCCCTGTAGGTATACCCATGTTCAATGAGTTTATGTGAGTTAGTGTGGATGGATCTAATTTCCACACTTGATAATTTAGGTCATTCATATCTTCCCTGCTCAGTGTTGGGTATGTTAGATTTTTATACTTCTTTTATCATTTAGGTTTAGTTTAAACTTGCATTTGGAGTTTGATTATTCCTTTATTTTTGTTTAAAGTTTTAATTATTTTCTCTGTTAATGTTATTTAGTTTGTAAGTTCCTTTTTCTTTACTACTAATCACAAGTATTTGAGGATTAGTTTTATATCAAACTTTGTTACTGTTAACTGGGTGCCCTTTTGTTTTCATATTCTTCAGGATAGGTTTTAATTTCGTGTCCATTGTCTTATAGATTCTTTGAGTGGACTTACAAGTTATATATTTAATGGTTGTTTATCTTCTAAATTCCTTTAGTGGTCTGTACTTTTGCTGTTACTTATTCTTTTATGTTTTTGGTTGAATTTCATAGTTTTGCAGGTTTGTTATGTTTCTGTACTTTGTAGACTATACATTTCTAGGTTTTGTTAGTAATGAGTCCTTTCTCTCAGTATATTTAGTGTCTTTTTGGCAAAACTTCACGACAGTTCTGTGGGTTCTATCTGATGGTTTCTGCCTTCCGTTTCACCCCCCCCCCCTTCACTTCCCAGATCTCCTCCCTTCTCATAGGGATTGTACCTTGTCCAGTCATCTTCCCATTATCTGTTCGAGACCTACTACACAAAGGAGCTATTAAACAAGTGGTGCCTGCTCAACCAGGATTTTACTCTTTGTGTTGTCTCCAACAACAAGGGAGATTGGAGTTCCACCATCACTCTGTCCCAGCTGTATACTTATTTGGAAACACCTCACTTCACCATGGAGTCCTACTTCTCTCATCAGTGTTCTTTTTTGCCCCAGTTTCATGTCATTTTTCTTTGGTTCGTCAACAAAGGTTCTGTCTTCAGCTCCATATGTTTTTTGTTGAGCGGTACTCTCTTTTGCACGTCATCTTCACTCACTGGGTTTTTGGACTCTCCATTTCATGGACGACTGGGTTCTGCTCTCATCTTCCCATGCCTAGTCAGTCACTCACACCCGCTTCCTTCTTCGAGAAGTTTCTTGGGTAGGGTTTCTCTTCAAGTTGGAGAAGTCCTTTACTGACCACCTTGTAGTATGTTATTCATTAGGGGGTTCTCTTCCTGTCTCAGTTGAGCCCTACCTTCTACCTCTCTATCTGCTCAGGCACACATCCATCACCTTCATTGGATGCTACTTGACCAGTGGAACTTCTCCCATGATCCCTTGAACCATCCTATTTCCCTTCCACCTGGGATTGGCGCCAACCTCCTTTGGTGACCTGACCACAGTGAGGGTTTCCGGGTTCCTCTGCCTCGTCCTGAGTCTTATTTGTTCATGAATGCTTTCTTGATTTTCCAGAGATTTTGAGTCGGTGGTCAGTTGGCAGTTCATCAGGCTCTCTCTCATTTCCTCCCATTCCTGCAGGAGAGGATGGTTATGATTCATTCTAGCAATTCCACTGTCACCTAGCAAGGGGGAACCATGTCCAGATCTCTGTCCTTTCAGGCTCTAGATTTGCTGTACTAGGCCAACGACCACAACATTATGTTTCACAGTTACGAATCTTGTAGCCAGTTGTTTATCATGTCCAAACCAGGTTCTCCACGAAGTGGTCCCTTCATCCTCAGGTATTTTTGTGAGTATGTTCTCCACTGGGAACACTGTATATATCTATTTGTGTGTGTGTTTCCCACTCACTGGAATACCAAACTTTCTTCCTTGTTTGACCTCAGCTGTGGGGGTGGATGCTTTCAGTGAAGATTATTGTGTTCTGCTGATTGCTCTTTATTGGCCAGCTCAGATGTGGTTCCTTCTGCTGTGGCTTTTACTTGAACAACAGCCCTGCCCTTTTCTCTGTTCTGATCGCTCCTCCGACAACCACAAACTGACGTTTTTCATCCTGTCACCACATTTCATTTGCACATGTGACTTTTGTCCGGTCCCTTGCCTCATTTCTGGGACTTATCCCTTGTGTAGCGTCTTTCCTTGCCTGTACCAATTGCCATTCCTCCTTGTCTATGTCCCAGAGGCTTTGGTCTATTTGCCATGGCTTCCAACCATCCTGTCCTTCTGCTCCTTACTTGTCCCAGTTCTGCATCTGGTTGTTTAATCAGGGTTTGTCTGTTTCAACTGTTGCTCTTTATAAGACTGCCCTGTCATACACCTTCCTTTCTCCCAATTGTGGAAAGCTTTCTCCTTCCTGGTTATTTCCCTCCTTTTCCATTCCTTTGTTTGATCTATCTGCCATATTCCTTTGTTTTGCCAGTTTGGGATCTCCATGTTGTTCTGACACCTAATCTATTGCTGTTTCCTGCATCCTTTACCATTCCTCATATGTTATCAGGTATCCAAATCAGGCCTTCCTTCCGGGAAGGTTATTTTTGCCTTTACTTCTATTTCCTTACCTTCCTTTTCCCACCTGTATTCCTGTTAAGATCCGGATCATCTACTTTGTCCAATTCATTCCCTGCTTTGTTATATGGCTTGTACTGCCTCATTTCGTGGTCTTGTTCCTGTCTATTTGTTCCATGGCATTCCACTTTCACCTATTACACTCACTGGTTGAGTTTCTCAACTCATACGACTGGTGTATTTTGACACATTCATGGAAGGTCACCATCTACAATTTTTCTTAGTTCATATAACTAAGTCTTTAACTGCTCAGTACTGCTGTCTTTTGGAGGAAATCATTCAGGCTGGTATGTGGACAACTCCTAATACAAGAACTCCTGCTCTTTTTCTGCACGACATAGCTGTGTCTACCTTGGGTGGGTATAGTTTTCCTCCTGTGATGATTCTATACATGTCTGTTTGCCTTTGACTGGGATACGTCAACATACTATTATTTTTTTATCTTATTTCATTGATATACATCATATTTCAGGATCCCACTTGGTGGTGGGTGTTGCCTGGTCAGATATGCTGAGTTTTATATTGTAACTCTAAATCTGTATACTTTTTATAATGCTTACTATGGAGATGGGGTGTTTCTGTGAGACCACCGGCTGCTTATCTGGTGGTGTGTCTATATCTATCTGTGTGTGTGTGTGTGTATATATATATTATTTTATTATTATCACTGTATCATATATAAAGGACCATCACTCATGGACTTCATTTTGCCCATCCCGACTCACTTGTGATTCTTACAATTTGGGTCTTTCTGTTTCTCAAACCAGGGGCTCGCTGAAACCATGGAGGTTTCCACAGGAGTGAGGTTTGTACAATAAACCAAATCAAAATCATTTATACCCACTCAGTGAGAAGAGGGCTATCATCATTGTATATGATATGCTCAATCCATGGAGCTTCTCCCACATGTTTTTTGCGAGTAGACCGCACTTGTTGGTCACAAAATAAAATGTTTATGCAAGGTACTTTGTTGTTAGGTTAATAAAATTTGTTTAGTGTAGTCATACCATTACTATAGAAAAGTGGGTTAAGTTTCATTGACAGCACAAAAAAAGACCCAGGTAAGTACTATATTTCTTGTTTTGCATGTGTATTCTTTATTTATTATTATAAAAGTAACTAATATGTAAAACTAGGAAACTTTTTAGGTTAGATTAAGTAAAATAAATGGTAAATTTTCATGAGATACAATACTTTAATTTAATTGGGCCGTGCTTCCCAAACTCTTTTGGCCACAGAACACTTTTCAGCTGAGAAAAAGTTTACAGAACACTAGACACATGAAATATTGGTGTAGAGGGTATGTTGCATGTGCAGCACCCTCTACATTTGTATATTATATATTTATTTATTAAATCAAATTACATATTAATACATTTTTAATATATTTTTGGTATAAACCTCTTCACTAAGATATTATGTGGAATAGATATGGCATCTTCTATAATTCTTCTTCAATGTGAAATCGATATTATCTAATTCTAATACATAGGAAAATATTTCATAATAAGTTATGATTGTACAAAAAGTGTTAAATATTTTATTAAAATTTAAAATCATGATTTTTCTCACGGAGCACCTATCAATCTCGGAAGGAACACCAGTGTTCCGCGGAACATAGTTTGGGAAACACTGTAATAGGGTAATGTGAGCTACATGCTAACCAAGTGATTTACAACTTTTGTGGTAGGAATATTAGTTAGACACAGTTCAAAGGGCAATAAAACAATTACATTTAATTATAAATAGATGTATACTGTTATGAGTTTAAAGCTATTTGGGATAAACAAATGTAATTTCAGGTTGCAATTTGAATTCATTCTAGAAAGAAAAAAAAGAGTAATTTAGATTTATTTCGAATATATATTTGGTAGTTACAAGTTGATAAAATTGACCAACCTCGTATAGTGTTAGGGTAGAGAAAACAACAGATAAAATATAAGGTTTTACTGCAAAAAAAATCATTTGAAATTTATTTAGGACAATTTGACAATTTTCAGATGAAGATAAGTTTTTAACTTGAAAATCTTTCTGAGCAGTTAACACTTTCACTCCACATCATCATCATCATGTACCGTCTTCCTCAGGAAGGTTGGCTGTCACAATCTTCTGTCCTGTGCTTTTCTCACCAGGTTTTCATATTTTGCTATCTCAGTCCACTCTTTAATATTTGTTATCCACTCCATTCTTGGTTTTCCCCTGTATCTATTCCCTTCTATTTGTCGCTCTAGTTGGGTTTGCTGATGTTGTCTCGTCTCATCATATGCTACTCTTATCTTCTTGATGGTTGGTACAACATATCTTTTCACATTCACCGTACTGAGAACTTCTTCTTTTGTTACCATGTCTGTCCAGGATCATCTTTCTCTACACCCACATCTTAAATGCTTTCAGTTTGTTGACCAATGCTTATGTCAAGGTCCATGCTTCACATTTTCCATAATCTGTAATGATCTGGTCCAAGTATGTAAATTTCTATGCTTGTTGTATGTCTTAGCAAAAATGCTTCATTAAAAATTCTGAGTTTTTGTCTACAAAAGACTTATTCCTTATTTAAAGCTTGCAAAATTTCATGAAGACACACAAAAAATATTAGAAGTAATATTATGGTGAGGTCCATTTGGGGTCACATACTTGGCTGATCCCATAATGAGAATGTTAGCAGTTACTTTATTGTTACTGCAAGGCTTTTCCATGATGTCCTACAATCCTCACATAATGCTTTTGTCCATTTTACTTGATTCTTTTATGCGAAAAGAAAACAGAGCCTTGATTCCCAAGCTTGTTGGCTTTAGTGCCTTGAAAAATGTTGTACTGATAAATAATGTAGTCTTTCCTAAATTTCCATATTCTAGGTCTGCTAAATAAAGTGGCTTCTTCATGACTAAATTATTATCTACTTGTGTGTAAGTATTGGCATTTGTAAACCTGTATAGCGTACCAAATATATTTATTTCATTTATGCATATAGCATATGAATATGTGGACATAATAGTTTTGATTAATACAGGTAAAGAAGTTGATCAAAGAAGACCCACGCTATACAAAGTTCTCTTCAAGTGATAGAAAGTGTGAACGGGAATTTAAGGATTATCTGAAAGACAAGTTGAATACTGGTAGAACTGATTTCCGGGAACTTTTAAAGGAGACGAAAATTATCACATACAAGTAGGTCTCTTCCTTTTATTTTGGGGAAAGGGGAGTTAAGTCATATTAGTTTTAGAATTTTTGCAATCGCTATTCACCAAATAAAATGTAAAGAGTAAATATCTGATCTTACCAGTATTCCTTTTTGCAACTACTGTATTGATTAGTATGTTTGCTGAAATTTAAGTAATCTTGATATGGAAATTAGAATTTGTATTTATTTGTAGTTTTAAGTCTTAAAATATGTAAAAGTATGTTTTACTGTCAAGTTAAAATTACCATTTTCTTTTCCACTTGAGACCTATTGTTTTACAGTTTAGTTATTTGGAAAGAGCCGATAGATGTGTTTCAGTGATTGAATTTTGATTTTAATTAACTTGATTTGTTTTCTTACTGTATCACTTTTTATGTGTGGGCACTAATTGTGAGTGAAGTCAAGATTATACAACTTTTTTTGTCACAGAAATATTATTAGGTGGAATTTTCTTAGTAACTGAATAAAGAACTCATTTCCCTCTCTCTCTCTTTTTTTCTATTATTTTGCAAGTAACATTTTATTAGAATTACCTATACTGCTAGAACTATTGTTGTAAATATATTTATGTTCTTAAATTAAAATTAGAAACTTCTTAATGTTATGAGATAATGTTAAAGGTTTTGAAATGCAAAAAAGAGATTTTTATTTTTAAAATGCATTTGTGTTTTCATTGAAATCTACTAAAAAGTAAGTTGGGTAAATTTTCTAAAACAAACTCATTTTTCTTTTTGGTGGAAAGTATAATTTTATACCGTGATAATTATGCTAGCTGATGTGTCATATTAATATCTAGGTCAAAGAAGATGATTGAAGAATCAGAACAACATTTAATAGACATAGAAACAGTTTTACAGGTTGGTGATATACATCATTTATTCTGTAAAGTCAATATTATTACCATATCTCATGTAAATAAGCTTTGGTTTTTTCTAAATAACAAATGGTTTGATATAAGCATAGAGTAAACATAATAGAATGTGCTTGATTTTGTAATTTGATATATTACAAGAGTAAAAACAAGGAAGGTTTAATTTTTATTTTTGATACTTATAATTTTTTTTTATTATTGTTAAAGTGAAATGGAAGGAATCAAGTTATAAAATTAAGTTTATTTAAAACTGATAAAACATTGAGTGCTAAAATGTTTTTGAAAAGTTTTTAATCTGTAAATTATAATATATTTGATGAAGTATCAGTAGGATTCATTATAGTTTTCTGCTCATAATCTTTCAGAAAGACAAGCGTTATCTTATCCTAGATAGTATAGCAGATGAACGCCGTAAACTTCTTATGGCATACATTGAAGATCTTGATAGACGTGGTCCCCCACCTCCTCCTACTGCATCTGAGCCCTCTCGTCGTTCTAACAAGTAGTTTGTATTTTATTCTGTTTTTATTGTACTTCCAGTATGACTTCATTATTTCATTTTTGCATTTTACAACTGAAAAGAACATCTAAAGACAAACTAGAATGATTGGAACCTGTCTTCTTACTGTATTTTTTACATCTAAAGACAAAGTAGAATGATTGGAACCCATCTTCTTACTGTACTTTTTACATCTAAAGACAAACTAGAATGATTGGAACCCGTCTTCTTACTGTACTTTTTACAAGTTTTATGCAGTTTTATTGTCTTCTTTTGTAAGAAAACACCTGCATATTTTTGCAAGTATACTGTTGATAATGAGATTGGATATATGTAATAAACTATTATTCCTGCAGTTTTGCCATGAATAAAACTTACTGACAAGGTTTATTTGGTTATTTCTATTATTTTAACACTCATTTTGTTCGTCTCAGTTTTACTTTTCACAATGTAAGAAGCTGCACATTGTGAATTCCAATTTTTGGTACTAAAAGTTAATACAAGTATTTTTAGAATGATAAAAACTTTTAAATATAATTTAGCTCATTATAAATTGTCTGTGCTAAGAAAACAAACTGGTTTCTGATTAGATCACAACTTGCACTTTATGGTCAATGTGTGAAGTTTTGTTGGCCACAATAATTTTTATAGCTATGCCATCTTAGAAACTGTAATATAAAAAAGCTTAAGTTAATTAATCAAACTGGAAGAAGTTCAGTGTGTTGCTTTAAGATTTTCTCTTTCTGTATGTGTAAATAAGGAAGTGTGATTACATGAGAAATATTTAAACAATCATACTTTGTCTAATCGTATGATTGGTGTATTTTATATTTTACTGGCTTAAAAAACTAATATTAAAGCTGATTGGCTAATAGTAGTAGTCTGTTTAACAAAACTTAAGTGAACTGGCATGTATTGCTTGTATTTTGGAAAGTTTAAGAGAAGAATAACAATTTTAGTTGTTTCTCCACTGAATAGTATGAAAAAATAAACTTGTAGAATAAATGTTACTTCTTATTAAAATGTGATGCACATAGACTGCTGTCCACCACTACAGAAGTCCTGATCTTATTTTGTGATTTGCTCTTGTCCGAAGCTATTGATGAAGGGGAAGAATTCCCCTAAACTGATCTATCCAGTGATCTATAGCAAATCCAAGAAAAGACTGAGCCTCTTATTTTTCACTGAAATTCATAATTTCGGTTTTGGAGAGTGGGGTTGGGGCTAAATCTTGTAATACAACTAGTTTACAATGACCAGTGTTTTGAAATGCCATTTCTGTCTGCCAATGGAGAGAGAGAGAGAGAGAGAATTAAAAATGTATGATGTATCGTGTGGCAAAATGAAATCATTAACGTGACATAATAAACATTTAAAAAATAATGGGATTCAAAACCACTTGTGGGTTGTAACTAAGGCAGTGCATCTTTTTATTGGACAAAATTTTATTATAACTCAATGTTCTTCAAAAAAATTGTTTGTTTTGTGTCATTGAATGTATCAGATTTTTTAGCACATTCTAGTCAACTAGATTTTGTTTTGAATTCCTAGGCTACAACCTTAAAATATTTTATATTGAAATTACCTGCCATTTTGACCTGATTTAACCAGGAACTTTTCCTTGTCCTGTGAGGGGTAAATTACACTGTATTATTTGAAAAACAAAAGTTATATTTTTATGTTCTAAATTTGAAAATAGTACTATCCAAGTTATAATTGTGGTGGATAAGACTTATTTGTGATTAGTGATATAACATGAAGTTGTTTTACTCATTGGATATTCAAGCAAGAAGAAACACTAATGAGCCCTGTTGAATACTTTTCATGAAATAAACCAGAATATCAAATCAAGGGCCCAGGTTTCTTGTGTGTATGTGCATGAAAGTTAAATTATTTATATGACATTTCTCTTTTGGGACAATCTTTTGAAGAGTTTTGGGGAGACTAACCAGTTTAAGATCATTAATTATAGAAAACTACCAACTCTTTCTGTTACGTTAAAACCAAACTCTAAAAAAGTTGCATTAATGATGCTATTCTGGATTATAATGTTGGAAATGGGATTTAGAAAACATGCAGTTACTGTAGTAATTACCCTGTATATTTTAGACAAGAAACAGTAAAGACTGTTTTGGGTTATAATCATCACCAAATTCTGATCAGAGGTAAGCTAACTCTCTAGGTCAGAGTTAAAAGTAACTTGTACATTAATGAAGCTAATTCTATAAAAGAAATAGTGACTAGAAGTATATAATATAAATCACCACACAAGAAAAACTTTCATTAGTGTGCATTAATATATCTCAGTTTTCACTTAGCTGAAGCGATTTAGATTACTTGTTAGTGAATCAGAAGTAACATTGAAAGCTGATAACTAAAATTTGTAGTTTTATTCCTGTGGATGCCACAGGATAGATAACCATGTGAACAGCTTTGAGTTTAAACAGAATTTTCATAATGTAAAATTTAAAAATTATTATAACCAATACTATTAAGAAAACTAAGTGAGGCCTTCCACTCCTCTTATAAAAACATATAATTTTAAATTGGACCTAGATTCTTTGAAAATGACTTACAAAAACTTTTATTTTGTCCAGTCTGAATCAAAGAAATGTTTGTATTAAATTTGCTTAATAAGTAGTGTATTAAATTTGAAATGTTCCCACTGCACTTGGTTTATCAGTTTCTCATTTGAGTTGGTCATTTTCAACTTCTCAGGTAGTCAACTTTGCCATGCCTCAACACAAATTTGTTACCAGTGGCTGATTATGATGTGTACATTTGGCTGGTACGGAACACAAGCTTTGTGTGGGGGTGACAGACTAAGCTGGTTCCTTTCAAAGAGGATACTATACTAGCAACAAGAGCTCAGTCTTCATCTCAGCTATCAGTACTATCAAGTAAACCTTCTCACTATTAGGAAGATGCTTCTTCTACCTTATTAACACAAACCACAATAAAACCCAAATTGATGTTGATTGGTGAAGATGTGAGACTAATAGCTGAAATATACCAAGCCTTATAAGTTAGTTGTGAAATTTACTGTTTTTCTTCTTTTGATAATATCGGTGATCTATATTCTATGTCATGTTTCCCAATAGCAAATTGCTAAGGACTTCAAGCTGGGGAGCTCTACTTCACCAAACAGATTGTCAGTGAAATCAGTTTTACAAACCACCAATCTTCCAGTAAAGAAGCAGGGCATGTGCAAGTTAGATCTCATCAGTCTTATGTTATCTCAAGAAACTTGTAATGCTAAAAACTGGGTTTCAATACCTGTTATATCGCCCATTGTATAGCTTTGTATTTTACAGCAAAAAAGCTAGCCATATCCATTTTTTCAAGCTGTCTACAGCAAGAAGAGAGGATTTTGCAAAGTTGCAAAATGAAATTAGGCTTAAAGAAAGTTCTTTGTTTGACATGTGGAAAGCCATTTGGTCACTGCACTAGATGCTTTAGAAAGAATTGCATAGTGTTTTGATTCTAGCAAGAAATTAATTTTAGGAACTATCCCTTCTGGACAAGATCAAATACAGAAAAGTGACAATTACAAATGAGTCTGAACAAGGTTGAAAGAAGACATCCTGGTACAATTACTCTTTCTGTTGTCTCTGAAGTAATTTTTGATACTTGCCTGGAGACCTTTCAAACTGTAGGGCCTTTTACCCGTTTCTTACATGAATCTATGGTGGATCTAGTGAAAACCTTCCTTCGGAGATCTTTGAAGGCAGAATGTGTGCTGAAGACTGCAAGAATCATATCTTGGATGTCACCAGAAACCATTTATCAGATTATAAAAGTTGTCATTGACTGGAGAAGAGCCAGCTTGCAAAACATTACAAACTTGTCAAGAATAATTACCTTTTGTGAATTATCTGGTAAACAATTTGAGTATTAGCAATAAGCTCTTAGATCCTTCAAAGTGAGTCATATACAAATAAAAATAGAAATCATTTGTGTGCAATTAATCAAACATGTTGCAGAGGTGATGCTAATTCTTAAATCAGAGAAACTACTGACAGTTTGTGACCAGTTAAAACTGTATTCAGAAAATTATGCACAGGAAAAAAGTATGTGGTAAACAAATATTGGTCATGTGTGACAATCAAAAAGAATGTGGTTGGAACACCCAAGTATCCAAACTGTGCAAAAGTCATAAAAGCAGTCCCAGCCAAGTCATGGAAATTCAGATTCAGGAAGAAAACTGTAAACAAAAGGTTTGATCTATCTGAAACATCTTTTAATGGATTGAGAGTTTGTAAGTATGTTGGGAAAGCATCTGGAAAACCATGTGATGTGATGTTTTTGAAACTTGAAGAGGAAAAGCCGAGGCACAACAGTTTAGAAAGGAAGCAGAAGAGGAAAAGATCAAGGCATTGAAAAATAGTGAGTTTCAAATTGAAATGGATGAGAAAGAAACTAAAGATGAATACAGCCAAGAAAAAATCACAAGGAAAGCCCAGGAGAAAGTAGACAAAAACAAGTGGCACAAGATAGACTTGAGACGGCAGGGAAACAGTTTGAAAAACAAATTAACTAAAGGAATAGAAAATTTGTTTCTGTTTTGCACAAGACTGCTTGGATCAACAAATAAACATATTGTTAATATATCTTACTAGTGTGTTTGATATGTTCTCATGCACCTGTAACCTGTTTATGTGTATATTAAACCTGGACATTTGTTATTTACATATGAATAAACGATGTATGTCTTGTTTTTAATAGGATAGTGTGTAATGTGGATGGTTTGGGTTCAAAGGGTTATTTATAGCCATAAAACTTTGCCGGAAAACCTATAAAAGCCTATTTTTTGTTGCTTAACAGCATATAAATCCCCTTATTTTTAGACTGTATTTGATAACATTTGAGTGAGAGACCTGTAATGCTAAAAAGAGAGATATAAACACAAAATCGTAGTTGCTTGCACCTTTTATTTGACCCTGAATATCTAGAAAAGCATGATACTGGTATGCGAGCAGTTTTCTATATAATCCTCCAAACTAACATGTGAAAAGTAAGTTTGATTTCTTTGCCCCGATAGTGTGATCTTAATTATGTTAAGGTGAAAAGATTCGCATACATACAGATCATTTAATTAAATTAATGTAAGAAACACCGAAGTCACACATTCCGTGCACGCGGACCTGTAATGTTGCAGAGTCAACAATTAGCCAAAAGATACATAACTACTTGCACTGAATCTCTGAGTCAAGTAGAGAAAACTTGGTGAGTAGGTGGGCATCGGTGAAATCTGGAAACTCTGCAAATTGTATATTTAGTAGCGGGTTGTGTGGGGCTTGATATGAGAAGCAGTTAGCCATATTGTTTTCAACAAACTGGGTGTTCAATCTTTCTTTTCTCCTAGCCCAAACTTGGTCGTGGTCACGACTTTCTTCTGACCAAAAATTATCTGTAACCTCCTTCTTTATCTTGATATTCTTTTAGGAAGCATACGGTGCTTTCACTTTCCATCGACGTAGTAGCTTTCATCTTTATCGGGCTCGTCCAAACAGCAGGTTCAAGACGATCCAACCCAGCTTTATCTGCACATTGGAGTGGAAGCCGCATGCTCTCGTGTAGATTGTCCGCATAATTAAATTTCAAAAGTAGAAATTAAACATAAAGTGCTATTCATGTTTGTTGCTTGAGGACAACACTAATATGCTGCTGAAAAATTATAGACGAAACGTACTTCATATCTTGTTTTAGAATGCTAATCTCTGGCTGTCAAAATGATCTTATCATCCTCATCTTTATGCTTTCTGATACCCTGCACACTGTCGGATTCTTCATAAAATAAGGTCGGGTTGATTTAGCAAAGTCGCTCTACTTGACTGTCTGTCATGTCCACTACCGATGATGCGTTTCGCTCAATCCAGAGCTCATCAGGCTGACATGGATACGACAAACATAGCAGTGGTGGGAACACTTATTTATGATAATCTATTTGTTACAACAATTGTTTGGTGTGAACGCCTTGTCTAAGCTGACGAAGGATCATTATAATTGTTTATATTTATTTTAAACAAGTTTTAAACGAAATAAAACAATACCCGTGACACGCCTACATTTTAAATATTAATTAAATACATGTGAATTATTGGGAATGTGAAATATTAGTTTATAATGAATTTTTCTACAAAATAATTATTATAGAATGGTGTCATATATACCCACTTATATAAGTCTTTTATTCGCGATATTTTTGACTAAATATAGAAGAAAGTTTGTGTCTGAATTAAAACACTAAATGTAAAAAAGTCAGTTATGTAGTAAACATATCTGTGCATACAAATCAGGAGAACACGTGTACGATGTGAGAACAGCACGAGAGCATTCTGTACTATACTAATAGGGTAACTAGTTTTAACGATTTTCTTGCTAAATGAAGCAAAGTGGTGTTTGAAGTTTTTTGTTGTTTTTTTTTCAGCCAAAACTTCTGTTTATTCACAAACCACAGACACACACGCACACTATTGGCTGCTTCTTTATGACCTATTGGATTCTACTAAATAATTAGCGTATCAATCTCTGAGATACAAACAACTTCTACAAGCAGATATCACTAACTTCCCGCGATTCATCTTTAACTTAAACAATTAAAATAATGTTTTGTTTCTACATCTATATAAATTATATTGTTTTTTCAAAAAAATTGTATTACAATTATCTGTTTTGTAAATGATTTTCGAGAGAGAGTACTATGTTTGTGTTCAGTATCGTTTGTATAAAAATGTTATGTAAACTGTATACTTTAGTGTCGTTCGGTGAAATCTTGTGTAATCAGTTTTGATTAAGAGTTTCGATGTATAATAGAATAAGTGAAGTTTCGGGAGTCTTACATTCTCTTCAGTGAGCCAATCAAGAGTCCAGTAGTAGAGAAACAACTTGATTGTGTAGCCTAAAAAACATAATTAGGCCTGAATCCGGTATTGGGAAAATGAAATATTTCATACAAGTGGCTAATAAGCCAATTATTAAAATCGTTATTTTAATTGGACCAGCGTCACAATGTTATGCAGGTCAGTTTATCTTCTTATTCATTTCAATTGTTGAATCATTCCTTAAGCCACGCTTGTATAATTGACTAATTTAAACCTGTTGGATTGAAAATGAGCTAAATCTTAACCACATGGTGTGTAAGGAATGATGAAATACACCAAGTATCAATAAATACGGTTAATACGAAACGGATACCCCGTATATTACATCGACAATGTTTTCAAATCACAAAAACATTACAACAGCAACAGACCGCAAAACATAGAGGAAAACGCCCATACTGAACAACACGATCACAAACAAGATTCGAAAAGTCGTTAAACAGTCCCAACTGACAATCAACACAATACAAAAACCAGGTAAAACACTGAAAGAACTATTAGTCTACTCGTCATGCTCACAAACAAATGTGTCAGAAAACAATGATACACTACAGAAAACTGAGCAGGACAAATGCGCCACATCAAAAACATGGTCTACCAAATCATTTGTAATATATGTGGAGACGCATATATAGGAAAAGCCTGAAGACTTTTTCACACGCGAATTTCGAAACACATCAATGCGTTATATAAGTACGATCAACACAAAACCGCTCCAGCAGAACACTTCCTATACAAACACGAAAAACCCATTTAAAGTTTCTATCTTACAAAAAACAAATATTTCAAAGAGAGAAAATATATGGAAGCTATACTCATTAACGAAAAAATGAACAAAGACAATAAATGGTACATGTAGCTAAACCACCATACCTAAAAAAAGACATTATACCAATATACTTAACACTATTACTTTCAGTTTAACACTTGCATACTCTGGAGTATCACACAGTCTTACAATTTGTTTTAACACTGCTACTAAGCTTTATATCCTTTTCACTTATTATTTCTTCGCAGCTTCTATTCTCTGTCTGTGTGTTTCAGATAATCATAAAACATACTATGGTTCTCCTTATTTTATTTATTTTATGTAAGTAATATATGTCATATGTTTATGTAGCTACATAGTATTATAACTATACTATAATATTGGTACAGTAATGAAACAATAATAATACTTGTTACATTGTTAGACGCACGTTACGACAGACTCGAGAAATAAAACATTACAAGCAGTTTTATAATTTAATGAATATTCTAATTTAAAACAGTTGTGTATTTTAACCATGTTAGGTATTGAGAATTTAAAATAGTCCGAAGCCGATATTTTAGTTAATTTATGCTATTTGCCAACAAGATTGACACACACACCTTCTTCGTTTTTCACACAAATACGTTTTAATATATGTATGCAACAGTACAATTTACAACAACAATTATTACGAATAGTTACAACAAGCAAAGTTTTATAAAACAAAAATTTCACTAACTTACAAACAACATAAAATATTTCTAATTCAGAGTCTCCTTGATATCCAGCGAGTTAACTTGTAGTCGATGTACGTACAATTGCTGAGAAGCTAGCTAGCTTTGTCAGACACTGAAATGTTGTACCATTGAAGTAAGATAATATTTTAATAAAACTACTAATGCCCGATGAGAATTCGTAATACTTTCGAAAAGATACTAACATCCGATGAGAATCCACTGACGTTCAAAATTTATAACTGTTCCTGGTCAAATATCGTAAATTTTCGGGTTGATAAGGGTTAGCAAAATCACGATTTATAGCGTACACGGTTATATCAGGTTCTTAGCCAACTTTTTAAGCTCTCTCAATACCTAACTATATTTAACCGGTTACAAAAGTGGATATATTGTCGATTCTTACGTTCACGAATATTCTGCAATCTTGGAGAATTGGCGGGAGTTTCGCCATACGTAACTAACACGGTAAGCTAGGCAGGTTTTTAAATATAAACTCAATCCAAACAAACGTTATCATTAAAACAAATATATGACAAATTCGTTACACGCAATACATATCCAACACTATAAGTTACACATATTTTTAAATACAAACTTAATCTAAACAACATTCATATTAAAAATAAATACATGACAACAAATTCGTTACAACCGTAATGAAGCTGCAAAGGCGAAACATTGGTTGAAATAAAAATATATTCTTTTATATTTATCTGGAGTGTAAAGGTCGTTTTTTCTAAACTTTTATCAAAATGTGCAAATTCTTCCATTATGCACTACAAATTTTGTAAGACAACAAAACATAATCAGTCATACATTGACCTGGTGACTTTTAACACGATGGAAAAGTAGCAAAATTAAAACAATGGTCTAGATTACTTAAAACCTTTTGTTACCTATTAATAATATCAAAACAGCAAACTACATTTATAGTCAGAGTCTAAAAGTGAAATTATTACTATTTATTTATTATGAAAGAAAGAGATAATTTTACAAATTGCACTAAATTTTAACAATTTCTGTATATTTCACACAAAAATAACTTTTTACCACAGAGCTTCATTTTCCCACGGTTATGGAAAACGTAATAATTTATGACAACACAAAAAAGTTTGGTTTGGTTTGAATTTCGTGCAAAGTTACTCGAGTGATAGACTAGAAGTTTATATGTAATTAAGCACAAAGCTACACAATGGGCTATCTGTGCTCTGCTCACCACGGGTATCGAAACTCGGATTCTAGCGTTGTAAGTCCACCGACATACCGCTGTGCCACTGGGGGGCTAGACTAGAAGGAAGGCAGCTAGTCAAAACCACCCATTGCCAACCCTTGGGCTATTCCTTTACCAACAAATAGTGGGATGGACCGTAACTATATAAAGCCCATACGGCTGAAAGGGCGAGCTTGTTCGGTGACAGTGATTCGAACTCGCGATCCGTAGATTGCGAAAAGTTTTTAATATGAGTTCTTTAATCTGATGGTGCCATCACAGATGTGATAAAAGTTTCGCAGAGCCCCAGCAGTATAAAATTTACCATTACTTCATTGTACAAATAACTGTTTAAACATTAACAACACAATTTAGTAAACAGGAATAGGAAGAAAATGTAACAATAACAAATTTAAACTTTTGGTGAAAAGGATTTCAAATGAAATGAAACGAAGGACAAACCAGGTTACATCAAGTTACAAATCGTTCCCAAGTAGTAAAATTTCTTATTAGGTTTGAGAAATGGCTACATAAAACATTAATTAGGGCTATACTTTATTTTCGCAGAAATATTTGCTGTAGTTTAAACATTTACTACCTTAAATACTAGCTTTATGTGTTAAAGCTCGCAGTCTATTTTCTACCCCTAGCTAAAAATATTATTTATTATCACGATGTTATGGTGGTTGTTTACTGAGAAATGAATGGGAACAAAAGAGCATTGCTACCCTTACTTTCAAGCTATCAATGATGATAACTTCTCTATTATCACACAGTTAGGAAGATTGTTGTTTATATATATTGTGTCTAGCACATCATCAGTTTTTACAACTGAGGTTGATCACTAGGAGTTTAGAAATACAGCTGAAAGAGCACTGCAACCTTTGCTTTCTAAGATATCAAATGATTTTTCAAAGCCAAATGTCCTCCAACATTCTACAAAAATCATCCATCCTGTCAAATGGAATTGTTTTTCTTTCACTGGATTTATCTCAATTTATTTTGCCATGACACTGACTGAAGTGAGTTATAATGGGCAGCGCCCTTAGGGCAAATTGTTTGAGTTTCAATTATACTGCTGATTACACCAAATTTATTAGTTAAGGATTTGCAGTGGCAAGTGGAGCTCACAAGTCACTAACTCGAGGTACTTTACAGTTAGAAGAAAGAAATAGAGTCCAAGAGTAACATTGAACAAATTATAGCATAATAGCAACATTTATTAAATTTTTCCACATAAAATATAATATTAGTCCTAATTTATTAATCATTAACTTCTCATAACTTTTACTATTACTTTTAATCCGTATTAATAACTAATACATATAGAATACATTTCATTAATACAAACATGAATATCCTTTACTATTAACTACATTAATTGAAGCTTGAGAGTCATATATTCTACTTACAACATAGTTGGCGAGATGTACTTCTGTAGATTAGATATCTTCAACATTTTCTTGGTAAATTTGCTGTGGATGTGTGAGGAGATTCTGGAAACTTAAAAAGCTCGGAAAAGAGATGACTTTCTGCCTCTAACGTGAGTTTTTAAACAACTTTTCTTTGTGTGCCTACGAATTACCAAATAGTATGCAAAACTACTCGCAAGTAGTTCTCACACCTTATTGGTTAATCTGTGCAACTTCCCAGGCTAGTCCAAAACCATAACCAAAAACTCTCAAATGATTATTATGCAAAATACTCAAAATAATATGCAGAACTACTCGCATGTATAGTTCTCACACATTATTGGTTAATCTGTGCAACTTCCCAGGCTACTCCAAACCATAACCAAAAACTCTTAAATGATTGGCTACTGTTATGGTGAGTTAGTAGGTTGCCTTTTTACTTGTGCTAGTACACTAGTATCGTGTAAGGAATATATCATCAAAGTAACACTTTTGCGTGTTAACATAAACTTTTCCGTAGCCTCCACAGTATTAGTGCATCTACTTCATTGCTAGGCAATAGCATCATTTTTTCATAACTCTTTTGTAACTTATGATTCTCAATACCATTACTCTGTAGCTACTTAATATCGATATAATTTCTCAATGCTATTTTTTGTATACATATGTATTACATTTTACTTTCTTATATTTTGTTTTTGCTCTCTCAATAAAAACACCTTAAACTCGGAAATTACCATGATGCAATTGCACGAATTCCTCAAAATCCTCAATTGCTTCAGAGTGGATTGACTCTTGAGTGGCAATATAATGTCTTGCTAGTTTATCTAGTAATGTTGATGGCTGTCTAGAACAGTACATTTATTTTTATTCTAGGCTATTATATCTAGACTTAGTTGGTCTGAGTTTTTACTGATATATGTAGTAGCAACAACATGGATATTAATCCTGGCTGAAAGATATTTAACTAAAAGTCTTAGTTTGGTTGAATTCTGATGGTGAATATTCATTTAGTGTTTCCGAGAAAAGGAGTTCAGTTTAGTGATTCATGATGATATTGGAACTATCGAGACATAGCAAATTGTGGTAGCCTGAGTGGTTTACCGTAGTAACAGTGCATAAGCCAGATGCAGTGTGTCTATAGCTCCTCATGTATGTGATAATGTTTAATGTTGAGATATATGTATATAGTAATATACACGTATAAACATATTTATGTGGTGTTGCACACAAGTATGGATGGTATACAAAACCATTCGTGAGTATTGTTACGTCTCCGTTCGTTAATTGATTTTCCGTAACTTCGTTCCGACGAAACTTTAGCGACACAAGGGCCTTACTTAATAAAAC